>NW_027314876.1:0-168362 GCF_023375885.2 Dermacentor andersoni | reverse complement strand
ATCCACGTGCGCGTTCTGCGAAAAGCACCATTTGCATGCACATCTTGTGGTTTTGCAGAAAACTTCAATCTCGTCTACCAAAAGATGCATGTGCATGCTTAAAACGCGTTTTTCGCACAAATCCGTGCGCGGGGTGCTAAAAAGAGCAGCATCGGCATGCTTAGCACGTTGTTTGGTAGAAATCCACGTGGGCGTTCTGCGAAAAGCACCATTTGCATGCACATCTTGTGGTTTTGCAGAAAACTTCAATCTCGTCTACCAAAAGATGCATGTGCATGCTTAAAACGCGTTTTCGCACGAATCCGTGCGCGGGTGCTAAAAAGAGCAGCATCGGCATGCTTAGCACGTTGTTTGGTAGAAATCCACGTGCGCGTTCTGCGAAAAGCACCATTTGCATGCACATCTTGTGGTTTTGCAGAAAACTTCAACCTCGTCTACCAAAAGATGCATGTGCATGCTTAAAACGCGTTTTCGCACGAATCCGTGCGCGGATGCTAAAAAGAGCAGCATCGGCATGCTTAGCACGTTGTTTGGTAGAAATCCACGTGCGCGTTCTGCGAAAAGCACCATTTGCATGCACATCTTGTGGTTTTGCAGAAAACTTCAATCTCGTCTACCAAAAGATGCATGTGCATGCTTAAAACGCGTTTTCGCACAAATCCGTGCGCGGGTGCTAAAAAGAGCAGCATCGGCATGCTTAGCACGTTGTTTGGTAGAAATCCACGTGGGCGTTCTGCGAAAAGCACCATTTGCATGCACATCTTGTGGTTTTGCAGAAAACTTCAATCTCGTCTACCAAAAGATGCATGTGCATGCTTAAAACGCGTTTTCGCACGAATCCGTGCGCGGGTGCTAAAAAGAGCAGCATCGGCATGCTTAGCACGTTGTTTGGTAGAAATCCACGTGCGCGTTCTGCGAAAAGCACCATTTGCATGCACATCTTGTGGTTTTGCAGAAAACTTCAATCTCGTCTACCAAAAGATGCATGTGCATGCTTAAAACGCGTTTTCGCACAAATCCGTGCGCGGGTGCTAAAAAGAGCAGCATCGGCATGCTTAGCACGTTGTTTGGTAGAAATCCACGTGGGCGTTCTGCGAAAAGCACCATTTGCATGCACATCTTGTGGTTTTGCAGAAAACTTCAATCTCGTCTACCAAAAGATGCATGTGCATGCCTTAAAACGCGTTTTCGCACGAATCCGTGCGCGGGTGCTAAAAAGAGCAGCATCGGCATGCTTAGCACGTTGTTTGGTAGAAATCCACGTGCGCGTTCTGCGAAAAGCACCATTTGCATGCACATCTTGTGGTTTTGCAGAAAACTTCAACCTCGTCTACCAAAAGATGCATGTGCATGCTTAAAAACGCGTTTTCGCACGAATCCGTGCGCGGGTGCTAAAAAGAGCAGCATCGGCATGCTTAGCACGTTGTTTGGTAGAAATCCACGTGCGCGTTCTGCGAAAAGCACCATTTGCATGCACATCTTGTGGTTTTGCAGAAAACTTCAATCTCGTCTACCAAAAGATGCATGTGCATGCTTAAAACGCGTTTTCGCACAAATCCGTGCGCGGGTGCTAAAAAGAGCAGCATCGGCATGCTTAGCACGTTGTTTGGTAGAAATCCACGTGGGCGTTCTGCGAAAAGCACCATTTGCGTGCACATCTCGTGGTTTTGCAGAAAACTTCAATCTCGTCTACCAAAAGATGCATGTGCATGCTTAAAACGCGTTTTCGCACGAATCCGTGCGGCGGGTGCTAAAAAGAGCAGCATCGGCATGCTTAGCACGTTGTTTGGTAGAAATCCACGTGCGCGTTCTGCGAAAAGCACCATTTGCATGCACATTTTGTGGTTTTGCACAAAACTTCAATCTCATCTACCAAAAGATGCATGTGCATGCTTAAAACGCGTTTTCGCACGAATCCGTGCGCGGGTGCTAAAAAGAGGCAGCATCGGCATGCTTAGCACATTGTTTGGTAGAAATCCACGTGCGCGTTCTGCGAAAAGCACCATTTGCATGCACATCTTGTGGTTTTGCAGAAAACTTCAATCTCGTCTACCAAAAGATGCATGTGCATGCTTAAAACGCGTTTTCGCACGAATCCGTGCGCGGGTGCTAAAAAGAGCAGCATCGGCATGCTTAGCACGTTGTTTGGTAGAAATCCACGTGCGCGTTCTGCGAAAAGCACCATTTGCATGCACATCTTGTGGTTTTGCAGAAAACTTCAATCTCGTCTACCAAAAGATGCATGTGCATGCTTAAAACGCGTTTTCGCACAAATCCGTGCGCGGGTGCTAAAAAAGAGCAGCATCGGCATGCTTAGCACGTTGTTTGGTAGAAATCCACGTGGGCGTTCTGCGAAAAGCACCATTTGCATGCACATCTTTGTGGTTTTGCAGAAAAACTTCAATCTCGTCTACCAAAAGATGCATGTGCATGCTTAAAACGCGTTTTCGCACGAATCCGTGCACGGGTGCTAAAAAGAGCAGCATCGGCATGCTTAGCACGTTGTTTGGGTAGAAATCCACGTGCGCGTTCTGCGAAAAGCACCATTTGCATGCACATCTTGTGGTTTTGCAGAAAACTTCAATCTCGTCTACCAAAAAGATGCATGTGCATGCTTAAAACGCGTTTTCGCACGAATCCGTCCGCGGGTGCTAAAAAGAGCAGCATCGGCATGCTTAGCACGTTGTTTGGTAGAAATCCACGTGGGCGTTCTGCGAAAAGCACCATTTGCATGCACATCTTGTGGTTTTGCAGAAAACTTCAATCTCGTCTACCAAAAGATGCATGTGCATGCTTAAAACGCGTTTTCGCACGAATCCGTGCACGGGTGCTAAAAAGAGCAGCATCGGCATGCTTAGCACGTTGTTTGGTAGAAATCCACGTGCGCGTTCTGCGAAAAGCACCATTTGCATGCACATCTTGTGGTTTTGCAGAAAACTTCAATCTCGTCTACCAAAAGATGCATGTGCATGCTTAAAACGCGTTTTCGCACGAATCCGTCCGCGGGTGCTAAAAAGAGCAGCATCGGCATGCTTAGCACGTTATTTGGTAGAAATCCACGTGCGCGTTCTGCGAAAAGCACCATTTGCATGCACATCTTGTGGTTTTGCAGAAAACTTCAATCTCGTCTACCAAAAGATGCATGTGCATGCTTAAAACGCGTTTTTCCGCACGAATCCGTGCGCGGGTGTTAAAAAGAGCAGCATCGGCATGCTTAGCACGTTGTTTGGTAGAAATCCACGTGCGCGTTCTGCGAAAAGCACCATTTGCATGCACATCTTGTGGTTTTGCAGAAAACTTCAATCTCGTCTACCAAAAGATGCATGTGCATGCTTAAAACGCGTTTTCGCACGAATCCGTCCGCGGGTGCTAAAAAGAGCAGCATCGGCATGCTTAGCACGTTGTTTGGTAGAAATCCACGTGCGCGTTCTGCGAAAAGCACCATTTGCATGCACATCTTGTGGTTTTGCAGAAAACTTCAATCTCGTCTACCAAAAGATGCATGTGCATGCTTAAAACGCGTTTTCGCACAAATCCGTGCGCGGGTGCTAAAAAGAGCAGCATCGGCATGCTTAGCACGTTGTTTGGTAGAAATCCACGTGGGCGTCCCTGCGAAAAGCAACCATTTGCATGCACATCTTGTGGTTTTGCAGAAAACTTCAATCTCGTCTACCAAAAGATGCATGTGCATGCTTAAAAACGCGTTTTCGCACGAATCCGTGCGCGGGTGCTAAAAAGAGCAGCATCGGCATGCTTAGCACGTTGTTTGGTAGAAATCCACGTGCGCGTTCTGCGAAAAGCACCATTTGCATGCACATATTGTGGTTTTGCAGAAAACTTCAATCTCGTCTACCAAAAGATGCATGTGCATGCTTAAAACGCGTTTTCGCACAAATCCGTGCGCGGGTGCTAAAAAGAGCAGCATCGGCATGCTTAGCACGTTGTTTGGTAGAAATCCACGTGGGCGTTCTGCGAAAAGCACCATTTGCATGCACATCTTGTGGTTTTGCAGAAAACTTCAATCTCGTCCTACCAAAAGATGCATGTGCATGCTTAAAACGCGTTTTCGCACGAATCCGTCCGCGGGTGCTAAAAAGAGCAGCATCGGCATGCTTAGCACGTTGTTTGGTAGAAATCCACGTGCGCGTTCTGCGAAAAGCACCATTTGCATGCACATCTTGTGGTTTTGCAGAAAACTTCAATCTCGTCTACCAAAAGATGCATGTGCATGCTTAAAACGCGTTTTCGCACAAATCCGTGCGCGGGTGCTAAAAAGAGCAGCATCGGCATGCTTAGCACGTTGTTTGGTAGAAATCCACGTGGGCGTTCTGCGAAAAGCACCATTTGCATGCACATCTTGTGGTTTTGCAGAAAACTTCAATCTCGTCTACCAAAAGATGCATGTGCATGCTTAAAACGCATTTTCGCACGAATCCGTGCGCGGGTGCTAAAAAGAGCAGCATCGGCATGCTTAGCACGTTGTTTGGTAGAAATCCACGTGCGCGTTCTGCGAAAACCACCATTTGCATGCACATCTTGTGGTTTTGCAGAAAACTTCAATCTCGTCTACCAAAAGATGCATGTGCATGCTTAAAACGCGTTTTCGCACGAATCCGTGCGCGGGTGCTAAAAAGAGCAGCATCGGCATGCTTAGCACGTTGTTTGGTAGAAATCCACGTGTGCATTCTGCCAAGAGCACCATTTGCATGCACATCTTGTGGTTTTGCAGAAAACTTCATCCGCGTCTACCAAAAGATGCATGTGCATGCTTAAAACGCGTTTTCGCACGAATCCGTGCGCGGGTGCTAAAAAGAGCAGCATCGGCATGCTTAGCACGTTGTTTGGTAGAAATCCACGTGCGCGTTCTGCGAACAGCACCATTTGCATGCACATCTTGTGGTTTTGCAGAAAACTTCAATCTCGTCTACCAAAAGATGCATGTGCATGCTTAAAACGCGTTTTCGCACGAATCCGTGCGCGGGTGCTAAAAAGAGCAGCATCGGCATGCTTAGCACGTTGTTTGGTAGAAATCCACGTGCGCGTTCTGCGAAAAGCACCATTTGCATGCACATCTTGTGGTTTTGCAGAAAACTTCAATCTCGTCTACCAAAAGATGCATGTGCATGCTTAAAACGCGTTTTCGCACAAATCCGTGCGCGGGTGCTAAAAAGAGCAGCATCGGGCATGCTTAGCACGTTGTTTGGTAGAAATCCACGTGGGCGTTCTGCGAAAAGCACCATTTGCATGCACATCTTGTGGTTTTGCAGAAAACTTCAATCTCGTCTACCAAAAGATGCATGTGCATGCTTAAAACGCGTTTTCGCACGAATCCGTGCGCGGGTGCTAAAAAGAGCAGCATCGGCATGCTTAGCACGTTGTTTGGTAGAAATCCACGTGCGCGTTCTGCGAAAAGCACCATTTGCATGCACATCTTGTGGTTTTGCAGAAAACTTCAATCTCGTCTACCAAAAGATGCATGTGCATGCTTAAAACGCGTTTTCGCACAAATCCGTGCGCGGGTGCTAAAAAGAGCAGCATCGGCATGCTTAGCACGTTGTTTGGTAGAAATTCCACGTGGGGCGTTCTGCGAAAAGCACCATTTGCATGCACATCTTGTGGTTTTGCAGAAAACTTCAATCTCGTCTACCAAAAGATGCATGTGCATGCTTAAAACGCGTTTTCGCACGAATCCGTGCGCGGGTGCTAAAAAGAGCAGCATCGGCATGCTTAGCACGTTGTTTGGTAGAAATCCACGTGCGCGTTCTGCGAAAAGCACCATTTGCATGCACATCTTGTGGTTTTGCAGAAAACTTCAATCTCGTCTACCAAAAGATGCATGTGCATGCTTAAAACGCGTTTTTCGCACAAATCCGTGCGCGGGTGCTAAAAAGAGCAGCATCGGCATGCTTAGCACGTTGTTTGGTAGAAATCCACGTGGGCGTTCTGCGAAAAGCACCATTTGCATGCACATCTTGTGGTTTTGCAGAAAACTTCAATCTCGTCTACCAAAAGATGCATGTGCATGCTTAAAACGCGTTTTCGCACGAATCCGTGCGCGGGTGCTAAAAAGAGCAGCATCGGCATGCTTAGCACGTTGTTTGGTAGAAATCCACGTGCGCGTTCTGCGAAAAGCACCATTTGCATGCACATCTTGTGGTTTTGCAGAAAACTTCAATCTCGTCTACCAAAAGATGCATGTGCATGCTTAAAACGCGTTTTCGCACAAATCCGTGCGCGGGTGCTAAAAAGAGCAGCATCGGCATGCTTAGCACGTTGTTTGGTAGAAATCCCACGTGGGCGTTCTGCGAAAAGCACCATTTGCGTGCACATCTCGTGGTTTTGCAGAAAACTTCAATCTCGTCTACCAAAAGATGCATGTGCATGCTTAAAACGCGTTTTCGCCACGAATCCGTGCGCGGGTGCTAAAAAGAGCAGCATCGGCATGCTTAGCACGTTGTTTGGTAGAAATCCACGTGCGCGTTCTGCGAAAAGCACCATTTGCATGCACATCTTGTGGTTTTGCAGAAAACTTCAATCTCGTCTACCAAAAGATGCATGTGCATGCTTAAAACGCGTTTTCGCACAAATCCGTGCGCGGGTGCTAAAAAGAGCAGCATCGGCATGCTTAGCACGTTGTTTGGTAGAAATCCACGTGGGCGTTCTGCGAAAAGCACCATTTGCATGCACATCTTGTGGTTTTGCAGAAAACTTCAATCTCGTCTACCAAAAGATGCATGTGCATGCTTAAAACGCGTTTTCGCACGAATCCGTGCACGGGTGCTAAAAAGAGCAGCATCGGCATGCTTAGCACGTTGTTTGGTAGAAATCCACGTGCGCGTTCTGCGAAAAGCACCATTTGCATGCACATCTTGTGGTTTTGCAGAAAACTTCAATCTCGTCTACCAAAAGATGCATGTGCATGCTTAAAAACGCGTTTTCGCACGAATCCGTCCGCGGGTGCTAAAAAGAGCAGCATCGGCATGCTTAGCACGTTGTTTGGTAGAAATCCACGTGCGCGTTCTGCGAAAAGCACCATTTGCATGCACATTTTGTGGTTTTGCACAAAACTTCAATCTCATCTACCAAAAGATGCATGTGCATGCTTAAAACAGGTTTTCGCACGAATCCGTGCGCGGGGTGCTAAAAAGAGCAGCATCGGCATGCTTAGCACATTGTTTGGTAGAAATCCACGTGCGCGTTTCTGCGAAAAGCACCATTTGCATGCACATCTTGTGGTTTTGCAGAAAACTTCAATCTCGTCTACCAAAAGATGCATGTGCATGCTTAAAACGCGTTTTCGCACGAATCCGTGCGCGGGTGCTAAAAAGAGCAGCATCGGCATGCTTAGCACGTTGTTTGGTAGAAATCCACGTGCGCGTTCTGCGAAAAGCACCATTTGCATGCACATCTTGTGGTTTTGCAGAAAACTTCAATCTCGTCTACCAAAAGATGCATGTGCATGCTTAAAACGCGTTTTCGCACAAATCCGTGCGCGGGTGCTAAAAAGAGCAGCATCGGCATGCTTAGCACGTTGTTTGGTAGAAATCCACGTGGGCGTTCTGCGAAAAGCACCATTTGCATGCACATCTTGTGGTTTTGCAGAAAACTTCAATCTCGTCTACCAAAAGATGCATGTGCATGCTTAAAACGCGTTTTCGCACGAATCCGTGCACGGGTGCTAAAAAGAGCAGCATCGGCATGCTTAGCACGTTGTTTGGTAGAAATCCACGTGCGCGTTCTGCGAAAAGCACCATTTGCATGCACATCTTGTGGTTTTGCAGAAAACTTCAATCTCGTCTACCAAAAGATGCATGTGCATGCTTAAAACGCGTTTTCGCACGAATCCGTCCGCGGGTGCTAAAAAGAGCAGCATCGGCATGCTTAGCACGTTATTTGGTAGAAATCCACGTGCGCGTTCTGCGAAAAGCACCATTTGCATGCACATCTTGTGGTTTTGCAGAAAACTTCAATCTCGTCTACCAAAAGATGCATGTGCATGCTTAAAAACGCGTTTTCGCACGAATCCGTGCGCGGGTGTTAAAAAGAGCAGCATCGGCATGCTTAGCACGTTGTTTGGTAGAAATCCACGTGCGCGTTCTGCGAAAAGCACCATTTGCATGCACATCTTGTGGTTTTGCAGAAAACTTCAATCTCGTCTACCAAAAGATGCATGTGCATGCTTAAAAACGCGTTTTCGCACGAATCCGTCCCGCGGGTGCTAAAAAGAGCAGCATCGGCATGCTTAGCACGTTGTTTGGTAGGAAATCCACGTGCGCGTTCTGCGAAAAGCACCATTTGCATGCACATCTTGTGGTTTTGCAGAAAACTTCAATCTCGTCTACCAAAAGATGCATGTGCATGCTTAAAAACGCGTTTTCGCACAAATCCGTGCGCGGGTGCTAAAAAGAGCAGCATCGGCATGCTTAGCACGTTGTTTGGTAGAAATCCACGTGGGCGTTCTGCGAAAAGCACCATTTGCATGCACATCTTGTGGTTTTGCAGAAAACTTCAATCTCGTCTACCAAAAGATGCATGTGCATGCTTAAAACGCGTTTTCGCACGAATCCGTGCGCGGGTGCTAAAAAGAGCAGCATCGGCATGCTTAGCACGTTGTTTGGTAGAAATCCACGTGCGCGTTCTGCGAAAAGCACCATTTGCATGCACATATTGTGGTTTTGCAGAAAACTTCAATCTCGTCTACCAAAAGATGCATGTGCATGCTTAAAACGCGTTTTCGCACAAATCCGTGCGCGGGTGCTAAAAAGAGCAGCATCGGCATGCTTAGCACGTTGTTTGGTAGAAATCCACGTGGGCGTTCTGCGAAAAGCACCATTTGCATGCACATCTTGTGGTTTTGCAGAAAACTTCAATCTCGTCTACCAAAAGATGCATGTGCATGCTTAAAACGCGTTTTCGCACGAATCCGTCCGCGGGTGGTAAAAAGAGCAGCATCGGCATGCTTAGCACGTTGTTTGGTAGAAATCCACGTGCGCGTTCTGCGAAAAGCACCATTTGCATGCACATCTTGTGGTTTTGCAGAAAACTTCAATCTCGTCTACCAAAAGATGCATGTGCATGCTTAAAACGCGTTTTCGCACAAATCCGTGCGCGGGTGCTAAAAAGAGCAGCATCGGCATGCTTAGCACGTTGTTTGGTAGAAATCCACGTGGGGCGTTCTGCGAAAAGCACCATTTGCATGCACATCTTGTGGTTTTGCAGAAAACTTCAATCTCGTCTACCAAAAGATGCATGTGCATGCTTAAAACGCATTTTCGCACGAATCCGTGCGCGGGTGCTAAAAAGAGCAGCATCGGCATGCTTAGCACGTTGTTTGGTAGAAATCCACGTGCGCGTTCTGCGAAAACCACCATTTGCATGCACATCTTGTGGTTTTGCAGAAAACTTCAATCTCGTCTACCAAAAGATGCATGTGCATGCTTAAAACGCGTTTTCGCACGAATCCGTGCGCGGGGTGCTAAAAAGAGCAGCATCGGCATGCTTAGCACGTTGTTTGGTAGAAATCCACGTGTGCATTCTGCCAAGAGCACCATTTGCATGCACATCTTGTGGTTTTGCAGAAAACTTCATCCGCGTCTACCAAAAGATGCATGTGCATGCTTAAAACGCGTTTTCGCACGAATCCGTGCGCGGGTGCTAAAAAGAGCAGCATCGGCATGCTTAGCACGTTGTTTGGTAGAAATCCACGTGCGCGTTCTGCGAACAGCACCATTTGCATGCACATCTTGTGGTTTTGCAGAAAACCTTCAATCTCGTCTACCAAAAGATGCATGTGCATGCTTAAAACGCGTTTTCGCACGAATCCGTGCGCGGGTGCTAAAAAGAGCAGCATCGGCATGCTTAGCACGTTGTTTGGTAGAAATCCACGTGCGCGTTCTGCGAAAAGCACCATTTGCATGCACATCTTGTGGTTTTGCAGAAAACTTCAATCTCGTCTACCAAAAGATGCATGTGCATGCTTAAAACGCGTTTTCGCACAAATCCGTGCGCGGGGTGCTAAAAAGAGCAGCATCGGCATGCTTAGCACGTTGTTTGGTAGAAATCCACGTGGGCGTTCTGCGAAAAGCACCATTTGCATGCACATCTTGTGGTTTTGCAGAAAACTTCAATCTCGTCTACCAAAAGATGCATGTGCATGCTTAAAACGCGTTTTCGCACGAATCCGTGCGCGGGTGCTAAAAAGAGCAGCATCGGCATGCTTAGCACGTTGTTTGGTAGAAATCCACGTGCGCGTTCTGCGAAAAGCACCATTTGCATGCACATCTTGTGGTTTTGCAGAAAACTTCAATATCGTCCTACCAAAAGATGCATGTGCATGCTTAAAAACGCGTTTTCGCACGAATCCGTGCGCGGGTGCTAAAAAGAGCAGCATCGGCATGCTTAGCACGTTGTTTGGTAGAAATCCACGTGCGCGTTCTGCGAAAAGCACCATTTGCATGCACATCTTGTGGTTTTGCAGAAAACTTCAATCTCGTCTACCAAAAGATGCATGTGCATGCTTAAAACGCGTTTTCGCACAAATCCGTGCGCGGGTGCTAAAAAGAGCAGCATCGGCATGCTTAGCACGTTGTTTGGTAGAAATCCACGTGGGCGTTCTGCGAAAAGCACCATTTGCATGCACATCTTGTGGTTTTGCAGAAAACTTCAATCTCGTCTACCAAAAGATGCATGTGCATGCTTAAAACGCGTTTTCGCACGAATCCGTGCGCGGGTGCTAAAAAGAGCAGCATCGGCATGCTTAGCACGTTGTTTGGTAGAAATCCACGTGCGCGTTCTGCGAAAAGCACCATTTGCATGCACATCTTGTGGTTTTGCAGAAAACTTCAATCTCGTCTACCAAAAGATGCATGTGCATGCTTAAAAACGCGTTTTCGCACAAATCCGTGCGCGGGTGCTAAAAAGAGCAGCATCGGCATGCTTAGCACGTTGTTTGGTAGAAATCCACGTGGGCGTTCTGCGAAAAGCACCATTTGCATGCACATCTTGTGGTTTTGCAGAAAACTTCAATCTCGTCTACCAAAAGATGCATGTGCATGCTTAAAAACGCATTTTCGCACGAATCCGTGCGCGGGTGCTAAAAAGAGCAGCATCGGCATGCTTAGCACGTTGTTTGGTAGAAATCCACGTGCGCGTTCTGCGAAAACCACCATTTGCATGCACATCTTGTGGTTTTGCAGAAAACTTCAATCTCGTCTACCAAAAGATGCATGTGCATGCTTAAAACGCGTTTTCGCACGAATCCGTGCGCGGGTGCTAAAAAGAGCAGCATCGGCATGCTTAGCACGTTGTTTGGTAGAAATCCACGTGCGCGTTCTGCGAAAAGCACCATTTGCATGCACATTTTGTGGTTTTGCACAAAACTTCAATCTCATCTACCAAAAGATGCATGTGCATGCTTAAAACGCGTTTTCGCACGAATCCGTGCGCGGGTGCTAAAAAGAGCAGCATCGGCATGCTTAGCACATTGTTTGGTAGAAATCCACGTGCGCGTTCTGCGAAAAGCACCATTTGCATGCACATCTTGTGGTTTTGCAGAAAACTTCAATCTCGTCTACCAAAAGATGCATGTGCATGCTTAAAACGCGTTTTCCGCACGAATCCGTGCGCGGGGTGCTAAAAAGAGCAGCATCGGCATGCTTAGCACGTTGTTTGGTAGAAATCCACGTGCGCGTTCTGCGAAAAGCACCATTTGCATGCACATCTTGTGGTTTTGCAGAAAACTTCAATCTCGTCTACCAAAAGATGCATGTGCATGCTTAAAACGCGTTTTCGCACAAATCCGTGCGCGGGTGCTAAAAAGAGCAGCATCGGCATGCTTAGCACGTTGTTTGGTAGAAATCCACGTGGGCGTTCTGCGAAAAGCACCATTTGCATGCACATCTTGTGGTTTTGCAGAAAACTTCAATCTCGTCTACCAAAAGATGCATGTGCAATGCTTAAAACGCGTTTTCCGCACGAATCCGTGCACGGGTGCTAAAAAGAGCAGCATCGGCATGCTTAGCACGTTGTTTGGTAGAAATCCACGTGCGCGTTCTGCGAAAAGCACCATTTGCATGCACATCTTGTGGTTTTGCAGAAAACTTCAATCTCGTCTACCAAAAGATGCATGTGCATGCTTAAAACGCGTTTTCGCACGAATCCGTCCGCGGGTGCTAAAAAGAGCAGCATCGGCATGCTTAGCACGTTGTTTGGTAGAAATCCACGTGCGCGTTCTGCGAAAAGCACCATTTGCATGCACATTTTGTGGTTTTGCACAAAACTTCAATCTCATCTACCAAAAGATGCATGTGCATGCTTAAAACGCGTTTTCGCACGAATCCGTGCGCGGGTGCTAAAAAGAGCAGCATCGGCATGCTTAGCACATTGTTTGGTAGAAATCCACGTGCGCGTTCTGCGAAAAGCACCATTTGCATGCACATCTTGTGGTTTTGCAGAAAACTTCAATCTCGTCTACCAAAAGATGCATGTGCATGCTTAAAACGCGTTTTCGCACGAATCCGTGCGCGGGTGCTAAAAAGAGCAGCATCGGCATGCTTAGCACGTTGTTTGGTAGAAATCCACGTGCGCGTTCTGCGAAAAGCACCATTTGCATGCACATCTTGTGGTTTTGCAGAAAACTTCAATCTCGTCTACCAAAAGATGCATGTGCATGCTTAAAACGCGTTTTCGCACAAATCCGTGCGCGGGTGCTAAAAAGAGCAGCATCGGCATGCTTAGCACGTTGTTTGGTAGAAATCCACGTGGGCGTTCTGCGAAAAGCACCATTTGCATGCACATCTTGTGGTTTTGCAGAAAACTTCAATCTCGTCTACCAAAAAGATGCATGTGCATGCTTAAAACGCGTTTTCGCACGAATCCGTGCACGGGTGCTAAAAAGAGCAGCATCGGCATGCTTAGCACGTTGTTTGGTAGAAATCCACGTGCGCGTTCTGCGAAAAGCACCATTTGCATGCACATCTTGTGGTTTTGCAGAAAACTTCAATCTCGTCTACCAAAAGATGCATGTGCATGCTTAAAACGCGTTTTCGCACGAATCCGTCCGCGGGTGCTAAAAAGAGCAGCATCGGCATGCTTAGCACGTTATTTGGTAGAAATCCACGTGCGCGTTCTGCGAAAAGCACCATTTGCATGCACATCTTGTGGTTTTGCAGAAAACTTCAATCTCGTCTACCAAAAGATGCATGTGCATGCTTAAAACGCGTTTTCGCACGAATCCGTGCGCGGGTGTTAAAAAGAGCAGCATCGGCATGCTTAGCACGTTGTTTGGTAGAAATCCACGTGCGCGTTCTGCGAAAAGCACCATTTGCATGCACATCTTGTGGTTTTGCAGAAAACTTCAATCTCGTCTACCAAAAGATGCATGTGCATGCTTAAACGCGTTTTCGCACGAATCCGTCCGCGGGTGCTAAAAAGAGCAGCATCGGCATGCTTAGCACGTTGTTTGGTAGAAATCCACGTGCGCGTTCTGCGAAAAGCACCATTTGCATGCACATCTTGTGGTTTTGCAGAAAACTTCAATCTCGTCTACCAAAAGATGCATGTGCATGCTTAAAACGCGTTTTCGCACAAATCCGTGCGCGGGTGCTAAAAAGAGCAGCATCGGCATGCTTAGCACGTTGTTTGGTAGAAATCCACGTGGGCGTTCTGCGAAAAGCACCATTTGCATGCACATCTTGTGGTTTTGCAGAAAACTTCAATCTCGTCTACCAAAAGATGCATGTGCATGCTTAAAACGCGTTTTCGCACGAATCCGTGCGCGGGTTGCTAAAAAGAGCAGCATCGGCATGCTTAGCACGTTGTTTGGTAGAAATCCACGTGCGCGTTCTGCGAAAAGCACCATTTGCATGCACATATTGTGGTTTTGCAGAAAACTTCAATCTCGTCTACCAAAGATGCATGTGCATGCTTAAAACGCGTTTTCGCACAAATCCGTGCGCGGGGTGCTAAAAAGAGCAGCATCGGCATGCTTAGCACGTTGTTTGGTAGAAATCCACGTGGGCGTTCTGCGAAAAGCACCATTTGCATGCACATCTTGTGGTTTTGCAGAAAACTTCAATCTCGTCTACCAAAAGATGCATGTGCATGCTTAAAACGCGTTTTCGCACGAATCCGTGCGCGGGTGCTAAAAGAGCAGCATCGGCATGCTTAGCACGTTGTTTGGTAGAAATCCACGTGCGCGTTCTGCGAAAAGCACCATTTGCATGCACATCTTGTGGTTTTGCAGAAAACTTCAATCTCGTCTACCAAAAGATGCATGTGCATGCTTAAAACGCGTTTTCGCACGAATCCGTGCGCGGGTGCTAAAAAGAGCAGCATCGGCATGCTTAGCACGTTGTTTGGTAGAAATCCACGTGCGCGTTCTGCGAAAAGCACCATTTGCATGCACATCTTGTGGATTTGCAGAAAACTTCAATCTCGTCTACCAAAAGATGCATGTGCATGCTTAAAACGCGTTTTCGTACGAATCCGTGCGCGGGTGCTAAAAAGAGCAGCATCGGCATGCTTAGCACGTTGTTTGGTAGAAATCCACGTGCGCGTTCTGCGAAAAGCACCATTTGCATGCACATCTTGTGGTTTTGCAGAAAACTTCAATCTCATCTACCAAAAGATGCATGTGCATGCTTAAAAACGCGTTTTCGCACGAATCCGTGCGCGGGTGCTAAAAAGAGCAGCATCGGCATGCTTAGCACGTTGTTTGGTAGAAATCCACGTGCGCGTTCTGCGAAAAGCACCATTTGCATGCACATCTTGTGGATTTGCAGAAAACTTCAATCTCGTCTACCAAAAGATGCATGTGCATGCTTAAAACGCGTTTTCGCACGAATCCGTGCGCGGGTGTTAAAAAGAGCAGCATCGGCATGCTTAGCACGTTGTTTGGTAGAAATCCACGTGCGCGTTCTGCGAAAAGCACCATTTGCATGCACATCTTGTGGTTTTGCAGAAAACTTCAATCTCGTCTACCAAAAGATGCATGTGCATGCTTAAAACGCGTTTTCGCACGAATCCGTCCGCGGGTGCTAAAAAGAGCAGCATCGGCATGCTTAGCACGTTGTTTGGTAGAAATCCACGTGCGCGTTCTGCGAAAAGCACCATTTGCATGCACATCTTGTGGTTTTGCAGAAAACTTCAATCTCGTCTACCAAAAGATGCATGTGCATGCTTAAAACGCGTTTTCGCACAAATCCGTGCGCGGGTGCTAAAAAGAGCAGCATCGGCATGCTTAGCACGTTGTTTGGTAGAAATCCACGTGGGCGTTCTGCGAAAAGCACCATTTGCATGCACATCTTGTGGTTTTGCAGAAAACTTCAATCTCGTCTACCAAAAGATGCATGTGCATGCTTAAAACGCGTTTTCGCACGAATCCGTGCGCGGGTGCTAAAAAGAGCAGCATCGGCATGCTTAGCACGTTGTTTGGTAGAAATCCACGTGCGCGTTCTGCGAAAAGCACCATTTGCATGCACATATTGTGGTTTTGCAGAAAACTTCAATCTCGTCTACCAAAAGATGCATGTGCATGCTTAAAACGCGTTTTCGCACAAATCCGTGCGCGGGTGCTAAAAAGAGCAGCATCGGCATGCTTAGCACGTTGTTTGGTAGAAATCCACGTGGGCGTTCTGCGAAAAGCACCATTTGCATGCACATCTTGTGGTTTTGCAGAAAACTTCAATCTCGTCTACCAAAAGATGCATGTGCATGCTTAAAACGCGTTTTCGCACGAATCCGTGCGCGGGTGCTAAAAGAGCAGCATCGGCATGCTTAGCACGTTGTTTGGTAGAAATCCACGTGCGCGTTCTGCGAAAAGCACCATTTGCATGCACATCTTGTGGTTTTGCAGAAAACTTCAATCTCGTCTACCAAAAGATGCATGTGCATGCTTAAAACGCGTTTTCGCACGAATCCGTGCGCGGGTGCTAAAAAGAGCAGCATCGGCATGCTTAGCACGTTGTTTGGTAGAAATCCACGTGCGCGTTCTGCGAAAAGCACCATTTGCATGCACATCTTGTGGATTTGCAGAAAACTTCAATCTCGTCTACCAAAAGATGCATGTGCATGCTTAAAACGCGTTTTCGTACGAATCCGTGCGCGGGTGCTAAAAAGAGCAGCATCGGCATGCTTAGCACGTTGTTTGGTAGAAATCCACGTGCGCGTTCTGCGAAAAGCACCATTTGCATGCACATCTTGTGGTTTTGCAGAAAACTTCAATCTCATCTACCAAAAGATGCATGTGCATGCTTAAAACGCGTTTTCGCACGAATCCGTGCGCGGGTGCTAAAAAGAGCAGCATCGGCATGCTTAGCACGTTGTTTGGTAGAAATCCACGTGGGCGTTCTGCGAAAAGCACCATTTGCATGCACATCTTGTGGTTTTGCAGAAAACTTCAATCTCGTCTACCAAAAGATGCATGTGCATGCTTAAAACGCGTTTTCGCACGAATCCGTGCACGGGTGCTAAAAAGAGCAGCATCGGCATGCTTAGCACGTTGTTTGGTAGAAATCCACGTGCGCGTTCTGCGAAAAGCACCATTTGCATGCACATCTTGTGGTTTTGCAGAAAACTTCAATCTCGTCTACCAAAAGATGCATGTGCATGCTTAAAACGCGTTTTCGCACGAATCCGTCCGCGGGTGCTAAAAAGAGCAGCATCGGCATGCTTAGCACGTTGTTTGGTAGAAATCCACGTGCGCGTTCTGCGAAAAGCACCATTTGCATGCACATTTTGTGGTTTTGCACAAAACTTCAATCTCATCTACCAAAAGATGCATGTGCATGCTTAAAACGCGTTTTCGCACGAATCCGTGCGCGGGTGCTAAAAAGAGCAGCATCGGCATGCTTAGCACATTGTTTGGTAGAAATCCACGTGCGCGTTCTGCGAAAAGCACCATTTGCATGCACATCTTGTGGTTTTGCAGAAAACTTCAATCTCGTCTACCAAAAGATGCATGTGCATGCTTAAAACGCGTTTTCGCACGAATCCGTGCGCGGGTGCTAAAAAGAGCAGCATCGGCATGCTTAGCACGTTGTTTGGTAGAAATCCACGTGCGCGTTCTGCGAAAAGCACCATTTGCATGCACATCTTGTGGTTTTGCAGAAAACTTCAATCTCGTCTACCAAAAGATGCATGTGCATGCTTAAAACGCGTTTTCGCACAAATCCGTGCGCGGGTGCTAAAAAGAGCAGCATCGGCATGCTTAGCACGTTGTTTGGTAGAAATCCACGTGGGCGTTCTGCGAAAAGCACCATTTGCATGCACATCTTGTGGTTTTGCAGAAAACTTCAATCTCGTCTACCAAAAGATGCATGTGCATGCTTAAAACGCGTTTTCGCACGAATCCGTGCACGGGTGCTAAAAAGAGCAGCATCGGCATGCTTAGCACGTTGTTTGGTAGAAATCCACGTGCGCGTTCTGCGAAAAGCACCATTTGCATGCACATCTTGTGGTTTTGCAGAAAACTTCAATCTCGTCTACCAAAAGATGCATGTGCATGCTTAAAACGCGTTTTCGCACGAATCCGTCCGCGGGTGCTAAAAAGAGCAGCATCGGCATGCTTAGCACGTTATTTGGTAGAAATCCACGTGCGCGTTCTGCGAAAAGCACCATTTGCATGCACATCTTGTGGTTTTGCAGAAAACTTCAATCTCGTCTACCAAAAGATGCATGTGCATGCTTAAAACGCGTTTTCGCACGAATCCGTGCGCGGGTGTTAAAAAGAGCAGCATCGGCATGCTTAGCACGTTGTTTGGTAGAAATCCACGTGCGCGTTCTGCGAAAAGCACCATTTGCATGCACATCTTGTGGTTTTGCAGAAAACTTCAATCTCGTCTACCAAAAGATGCATGTGCATGCTTAAAACGCGTTTTCGCACGAATCCGTCCGCGGGTGCTAAAAAGAGCAGCATCGGCATGCTTAGCACGTTGTTTGGTAGAAATCCACGTGCGCGTTCTGCGAAAAGCACCATTTGCATGCACATCTTGTGGTTTTGCAGAAAACTTCAATCTCGTCTACCAAAAGATGCATGTGCATGCTTAAAACGCGTTTTCGCACAAATCCGTGCGCGGGTGCTAAAAAGAGCAGCATCGGCATGCTTAGCACGTTGTTTGGTAGAAATCCACGTGGGCGTTCTGCGAAAAGCACCATTTGCATGCACATCTTGTGGTTTTGCAGAAAACTTCAATCTCGTCTACCAAAAGATGCATGTGCATGCTTAAAACGCGTTTTCGCACGAATCCGTGCGCGGGTGCTAAAAAGAGCAGCATCGGCATGCTTAGCACGTTGTTTGGTAGAAATCCACGTGCGCGTTCTGCGAAAAGCACCATTTGCATGCACATATTGTGGTTTTGCAGAAAACTTCAATCTCGTCTACCAAAAGATGCATGTGCATGCTTAAAACGCGTTTTCGCACAAATCCGTGCGCGGGTGCTAAAAAGAGCAGCATCGGCATGCTTAGCACGTTGTTTGGTAGAAATCCACGTGGGCGTTCTGCGAAAAGCACCATTTGCATGCACATCTTGTGGTTTTGCAGAAAACTTCAATCTCGTCTACCAAAAGATGCATGTGCATGCTTAAAACGCGTTTTCGCACGAATCCGTGCGCGGGTGCTAAAAGAGCAGCATCGGCATGCTTAGCACGTTGTTTGGTAGAAATCCACGTGCGCGTTCTGCGAAAAGCACCATTTGCATGCACATCTTGTGGTTTTGCAGAAAACTTCAATCTCGTCTACCAAAAGATGCATGTGCATGCTTAAAACGCGTTTTCGCACGAATCCGTGCGCGGGTGCTAAAAAGAGCAGCATCGGCATGCTTAGCACGTTGTTTGGTAGAAATCCACGTGCGCGTTCTGCGAAAAGCACCATTTGCATGCACATCTTGTGGATTTGCAGAAAACTTCAATCTCGTCTACCAAAAGATGCATGTGCATGCTTAAAACGCGTTTTCGTACGAATCCGTGCGCGGGTGCTAAAAAGAGCAGCATCGGCATGCTTAGCACGTTGTTTGGTAGAAATCCACGTGCGCGTTCTGCGAAAAGCACCATTTGCATGCACATCTTGTGGTTTTGCAGAAAACTTCAATCTCATCTACCAAAAGATGCATGTGCATGCTTAAAACGCGTTTTCGCACGAATCCGTGCGCGGGTGCTAAAAAGAGCAGCATCGGCATGCTTAGCACGTTGTTTGGTAGAAATCCACGTGCGCGTTCTGCGAAAAGCACCATTTGCATGCACATCTTGTGGATTTGCAGAAAACTTCAATCTCGTCTACCAAAAGATGCATGTGCATGCTTAAAACGCGTTTTCGTACGAATCCGTGCGCGGGTGCTAAAAAGAGCAGCATCGGCATGCTTAGCACGTTGTTTGGTAGAAATCCACGTGCGCGTTCTGCGAAAAGCACCATTTGCATGCACATCTTGTGGTTTTGCAGAAAACTTCAATCTCGTCTACCAAAAGATGCATGTGCATGCTTAAAACGCGTTTTCGCACGAATCCGTGCGCGGGTGTTAAAAAGAGCAGCATCGGCATGCTTAGCACGTTGTTTGGTAGAAATCCACGTGCGCGTTCTGCGAAAAGCACCATTTGCATGCACATCTTGTGGTTTTGCAGAAAACTTCAATCTCGTCTACCAAAAGATGCATGTGCATGCTTAAAACGCGTTTTCGCACGAATCCGTCCGCGGGTGCTAAAAAGAGCAGCATCGGCATGCTTAGCACGTTGTTTGGTAGAAATCCACGTGCGCGTTCTGCGAAAAGCACCATTTGCATGCACATCTTGTGGTTTTGCAGAAAACTTCAATCTCGTCTACCAAAAGATGCATGTGCATGCTTAAAACGCGTTTTCGCACAAATCCGTGCGCGGGTGCTAAAAAGAGCAGCATCGGCATGCTTAGCACGTTGTTTGGTAGAAATCCACGTGGGCGTTCTGCGAAAAGCACCATTTGCATGCACATCTTGTGGTTTTGCAGAAAACTTCAATCTCGTCTACCAAAAGATGCATGTGCATGCTTAAAACGCGTTTTCGCACGAATCCGTGCGCGGGTGCTAAAAAGAGCAGCATCGGCATGCTTAGCACGTTGTTTGGTAGAAATCCACGTGCGCGTTCTGCGAAAAGCACCATTTGCATGCACATATTGTGGTTTTGCAGAAAACTTCAATCTCGTCTACCAAAAGATGCAGGTGCATGCTTAAAACGCGTTTTCGCACAAATCCGTGCGCGGGTGCTAAAAAGAGCAGCATCGGCATGCTTAGCACGTTGTTTGGTAGAAATCCACGTGGGCGTTCTGCGAAAAGCACCATTTGCATGCACATCTTGTGGTTTTGCAGAAAACTTCAATCTCGTCTACCAAAAGATGCATGTGCATGCTTAAAACGCGTTTTCGCACGAATCCGTGCGCGGGTGCTAAAAGAGCAGCATCGGCATGCTTAGCACGTTGTTTGGTAGAAATCCACGTGCGCGTTCTGCGAAAAGCACCATTTGCATGCACATCTTGTGGTTTTGCAGAAAACTTCAATCTCGTCTACCAAAAGATGCATGTGCATGCTTAAAACGCGTTTTCGCACGAATCCGTGCGCGGGTGCTAAAAAGAGCAGCATCGGCATGCTTAGCACGTTGTTTGGTAGAAATCCACGTGCGCGTTCTGCGAAAAGCACCATTTGCATGCACATCTTGTGGTTTTGCAGAAAACTTCAATCTCATCTACCAAAAGATGCATGTGCATGCTTAAAACGCGTTTTCGCACGAATCCGTGCGCGGGTGCTAAAAAGAGCAGCATCGGCATGCTTAGCACGTTGTTTGGTAGAAATCCACGTGCGCGTTCTGCGAAAAGCACCATTTGCATGCACATCTTGTGGATTTGCAGAAAACTTCAATCTCGTCTACCAAAAGATGCATGTGCATGCTTAAAACGCGTTTTCGTACGAATCCGTGCGCGGGTGCTAAAAAGAGCAGCATCGGCATGCTTAGCACGTTGTTTGGTAGAAATCCACGTGCGCGTTCTGCGAAAAGCACCATTTGCATGCACATCTTGTGGTTTTGCAGAAAACTTCAATCTCGTCTACCAAAAGATGCATGTGCATGCTTAAAACGCGTTTTCGCACAAATCCGTGCGCGGGTGCTAAAAAGAGCAGCATCGGCATGCTTAGCACGTTGTTTGGTAGAAATCCACGTGGGCGTTCTGCGAAAAGCACCATTTGCATGCACATCTTGTGGTTTTGCAGAAAACTTCAATCTCGTCTACCAAAAGATGCATGTGCATGCTTAAAACGCGTTTTCGCACGAATCCGTGCACGGGTGCTAAAAAGAGCAGCATCGGCATGCTTAGCACGTTGTTTGGTAGAAATCCACGTGCGCGTTCTGCGAAAAGCACCATTTGCATGCACATCTTGTGGTTTTGCAGAAAACTTCAATCTCGTCTACCAAAAGATGCATGTGCATGCTTAAAACGCGTTTTCGCACGAATCCGTCCGCGGGTGCTAAAAAGAGCAGCATCGGCATGCTTAGCACGTTGTTTGGTAGAAATCCACGTGCGCGTTCTGCGAAAAGCACCATTTGCATGCACATTTTGTGGTTTTGCACAAAACTTCAATCTCATCTACCAAAAGATGCATGTGCATGCTTAAAACGCGTTTTCGCACGAATCCGTGCGCGGGTGCTAAAAAGAGCAGCATCGGCATGCTTAGCACATTGTTTGGTAGAAATCCACGTGCGCGTTCTGCGAAAAGCACCATTTGCATGCACATCTTGTGGTTTTGCAGAAAACTTCAATCTCGTCTACCAAAAGATGCATGTGCATGCTTAAAACGCGTTTTCGCACGAATCCGTGCGCGGGTGCTAAAAAGAGCAGCATCGGCATGCTTAGCACGTTGTTTGGTAGAAATCCACGTGCGCGTTCTGCGAAAAGCACCATTTGCATGCACATCTTGTGGTTTTGCAGAAAACTTCAATCTCGTCTACCAAAAGATGCATGTGCATGCTTAAAACGCGTTTTCGCACAAATCCGTGCGCGGGTGCTAAAAAGAGCAGCATCGGCATGCTTAGCACGTTGTTTGGTAGAAATCCACGTGGGCGTTCTGCGAAAAGCACCATTTGCATGCACATCTTGTGGTTTTGCAGAAAACTTCAATCTCGTCTACCAAAAGATGCATGTGCATGCTTAAAACGCGTTTTCGCACGAATCCGTGCACGGGTGCTAAAAAGAGCAGCATCGGCATGCTTAGCACGTTGTTTGGTAGAAATCCACGTGCGCGTTCTGCGAAAAGCACCATTTGCATGCACATCTTGTGGTTTTGCAGAAAACTTCAATCTCGTCTACCAAAAGATGCATGTGCATGCTTAAAACGCGTTTTCGCACGAATCCGTCCGCGGGTGCTAAAAAGAGCAGCATCGGCATGCTTAGCACGTTATTTGGTAGAAATCCACGTGCGCGTTCTGCGAAAAGCACCATTTGCATGCACATCTTGTGGTTTTGCAGAAAACTTCAATCTCGTCTACCAAAAGATGCATGTGCATGCTTAAAACGCGTTTTCGCACGAATCCGTGCGCGGGTGTTAAAAAGAGCAGCATCGGCATGCTTAGCACGTTGTTTGGTAGAAATCCACGTGCGCGTTCTGCGAAAAGCACCATTTGCATGCACATCTTGTGGTTTTGCAGAAAACTTCAATCTCGTCTACCAAAAGATGCATGTGCATGCTTAAAACGCGTTTTCGCACGAATCCGTCCGCGGGTGCTAAAAAGAGCAGCATCGGCATGCTTAGCACGTTGTTTGGTAGAAATCCACGTGCGCGTTCTGCGAAAAGCACCATTTGCATGCACATCTTGTGGTTTTGCAGAAAACTTCAATCTCGTCTACCAAAAGATGCATGTGCATGCTTAAAACGCGTTTTCGCACAAATCCGTGCGCGGGTGCTAAAAAGAGCAGCATCGGCATGCTTAGCACGTTGTTTGGTAGAAATCCACGTGGGCGTTCTGCGAAAAGCACCATTTGCATGCACATCTTGTGGTTTTGCAGAAAACTTCAATCTCGTCTACCAAAAGATGCATGTGCATGCTTAAAACGCGTTTTCGCACGAATCCGTGCGCGGGTGCTAAAAAGAGCAGCATCGGCATGCTTAGCACGTTGTTTGGTAGAAATCCACGTGCGCGTTCTGCGAAAAGCACCATTTGCATGCACATATTGTGGTTTTGCAGAAAACTTCAATCTCGTCTACCAAAAGATGCATGTGCATGCTTAAAACGCGTTTTCGCACAAATCCGTGCGCGGGTGCTAAAAAGAGCAGCATCGGCATGCTTAGCACGTTGTTTGGTAGAAATCCACGTGGGCGTTCTGCGAAAAGCACCATTTGCATGCACATCTTGTGGTTTTGCAGAAAACTTCAATCTCGTCTACCAAAAGATGCATGTGCATGCTTAAAACGCGTTTTCGCACGAATCCGTGCGCGGGTGCTAAAAGAGCAGCATCGGCATGCTTAGCACGTTGTTTGGTAGAAATCCACGTGCGCGTTCTGCGAAAAGTACCATTTGCATGCACATCTTGTGGTTTTGCAGAAAACTTCAATCTCGTCTACCAAAAGATGCATGTGCATGCTTAAAACGCGTTTTCGCACGAATCCGTGCGCGGGTGCTAAAAAGAGCAGCATCGGCATGCTTAGCACGTTGTTTGGTAGAAATCCACGTGCGCGTTCTGCGAAAAGCACCATTTGCATGCACATCTTGTGGTTTTGCAGAAAACTTCAATCTCATCTACCAAAAGATGCATGTGCATGCTTAAAACGCGTTTTCGCACGAATCCGTGCGCGGGTGCTAAAAAGAGCAGCATCGGCATGCTTAGCACGTTGTTTGGTAGAAATCCACGTGCGCGTTCTGCGAAAAGCACCATTTGCATGCACATCTTGTGGATTTGCAGAAAACTTCAATCTCGTCTACCAAAAGATGCATGTGCATGCTTAAAACGCGTTTTCGTACGAATCCGTGCGCGGGTGCTAAAAAGAGCAGCATCGGCATGCTTAGCACGTTGTTTGGTAGAAATCCACGTGCGCGTTCTGCGAAAAGCACCATTTGCATGCACATCTTGTGGTTTTGCAGAAAACTTCAATCTCGTCTACCAAAAGATGCATGTGCATGCTTAAAACGCGTTTTCGCACAAATCCGTGCGCGGGTGCTAAAAAGAGCAGCATCGGCATGCTTAGCACGTTGTTTGGTAGAAATCCACGTGCGCGTTCTGCGAAAAGCACCATTTGCATGCACATCTTGTGGTTTTGCAGAAAACTTCAATCTCATCTACCAAAAGATGCATGTGCATGCTTAAAACGCGTTTTCGCACGAATCCGTGCGCGGGTGCTAAAAAGAGCAGCATCGGCATGCTTAGCACGTTGTTTGGTAGAAATCCACGTGCGCGTTCTGCGAAAAGCACCATTTGCATGCACATCTTGTGGATTTGCAGAAAACTTCAATCTCGTCTACCAAAAGATGCATGTGCATGCTTAAAACGCGTTTTCGTACGAATCCGTGCGCGGGTGCTAAAAAGAGCAGCATCGGCATGCTTAGCACGTTGTTTGGTAGAAATCCACGTGCGCGTTCTGCGAAAAGCACCATTTGCATGCACATCTTGTGGTTTTGCAGAAAACTTCAATCTCGTCTACCAAAAGATGCATGTGCATGCTTAAAACGCGTTTTCGCACGAATCCGTGCGCGGGTGTTAAAAAGAGCAGCATCGGCATGCTTAGCACGTTGTTTGGTAGAAATCCACGTGCGCGTTCTGCGAAAAGCACCATTTGCATGCACATCTTGTGGTTTTGCAGAAAACTTCAATCTCGTCTACCAAAAGATGCATGTGCATGCTTAAAACGCGTTTTCGCACAAATCCGTGCGCGGGTGCTAAAAAGAGCAGCATCGGCATGCTTAGCACGTTGTTTGGTAGAAATCCACGTGGGCGTTCTGCGAAAAGCACCATTTGCATGCACATCTTGTGGTTTTGCAGAAAACTTCAATCTCGTCTACCAAAAGATGCATGTGCATGCTTAAAACGCGTTTTCGCACGAATCCGTGCGCGGGTGCTAAAAAGAGCAGCATCGGCATGCTTAGCACGTTGTTTGGTAGAAATCCACGTGCGCGTTCTGCGAAAAGCACCATTTGCATGCACATATTGTGGTTTTGCAGAAAACTTCAATCTCGTCTACCAAAAGATGCATGTGCATGCTTAAAACGCGTTTTCGCACAAATCCGTGCGCGGGTGCTAAAAAGAGCAGCATCGGCATGCTTAGCACGTTGTTTGGTAGAAATCCACGTGGGCGTTCTGCGAAAAGCACCATTTGCATGCACATATTGTGGTTTTGCAGAAAACTTCAATCTCGTCTACCAAAAGATGCATGTGCATGCTTAAAACGCGTTTTCGCACGAATCCGTGCGCGGGTGCTAAAAGAGCAGCATCGGCATGCTTAGCACGTTGTTTGGTAGAAATCCACGTGCGC
This sequence comes from Dermacentor andersoni, assembly GCF_023375885.2. Lineage (NCBI taxonomy): Eukaryota > Metazoa > Arthropoda > Arachnida > Ixodida > Ixodidae > Dermacentor > Dermacentor andersoni. The sequence continues at coordinate 142,893 of NW_027314876.1, read as the reverse complement.
GTTCTGCGAAAAGCACCATTTGCATGCACATCTTGTGGTTTTGCAGAAAACTTCAATCTCGTCTACCAAAAGATGCATGTGCATGCTTAAAACGCGTTTTCGCACGAATCCGTGCGCGGGTGCTAAAAAGAGCAGCATCGGCATGCTTAGCACGTTGTTTGGTAGAAATCCACGTGCGCGTTCTGCGAAAAGCACCATTTGCATGCACATCTTGTGGTTTTGCAGAAAACTTCAATCTCATCTACCAAAAGATGCATGTGCATGCTTAAAACGCGTTTTCGCACGAATCCGTGCGCGGGTGCTAAAAAGAGCAGCATCGGCATGCTTAGCACGTTGTTTGGTAGAAATCCACGTGCGCGTTCTGCGAAAAGCACCATTTGCATGCACATCTTGTGGATTTGCAGAAAACTTCAATCTCGTCTACCAAAAGATGCATGTGCATGCTTAAAACGCGTTTTCGTACGAATCCGTGCGCGGGTGCTAAAAAGAGCAGCATCGGCATGCTTAGCACGTTGTTTGGTAGAAATCCACGTGCGCGTTCTGCGAAAAGCACCATTTGCATGCACATCTTGTGGTTTTGCAGAAAACTTCAATCTCGTCTACCAAAAGATGCATGTGCATGCTTAAAACGCGTTTTCGCACAAATCCGTGCGCGGGTGCTAAAAAGAGCAGCATCGGCATGCTTAGCACGTTGTTTGGTAGAAATCCACGTGCGCGTTCTGCGAAAAGCACCATTTGCATGCACATCTTGTGGTTTTGCAGAAAACTTCAATCTCATCTACCAAAAGATGCATGTGCATGCTTAAAACGCGTTTTCGCACGAATCCGTGCGCGGGTGCTAAAAAGAGCAGCATCGGCATGCTTAGCACGTTGTTTGGTAGAAATCCACGTGCGCGTTCTGCGAAAAGCACCATTTGCATGCACATCTTGTGGATTTGCAGAAAACTTCAATCTCGTCTACCAAAAGATGCATGTGCATGCTTAAAACGCGTTTTCGTACGAATCCGTGCGCGGGTGCTAAAAAGAGCAGCATCGGCATGCTTAGCACGTTGTTTGGTAGAAATCCACGTGCGCGTTCTGCGAAAAGCACCATTTGCATGCACATCTTGTGGTTTTGCAGAAAACTTCAATCTCGTCTACCAAAAGATGCATGTGCATGCTTAAAATGCGTTTTCGCACGAATCCGTGCGCGGGTGTTAAAAAGAGCAGCATCGGCATGCTTAGCACGTTGTTTCGTAGAAATCCACGTGCGCGTTCTGCGAAAAGCACCATTTGCATGCACATCTTGTGGTTTTGCAGAAAACTTCAATCTCGTCTACCAAAAGATGCATGTGCATGCTTAAAACGCGTTTTCGCACGAATCCGTCCGCGGGTGCTAAAAAGAGCAGCATCGGCATGCTTAGCACGTTGTTTGGTAGAAATCCACGTGCGCGTTCTGCGAAAAGCACCATTTGCATGCACATCTTGTGGTTTTGCAGAAAACTTCAATCTCGTCTACCAAAAGATTTCATGTGCATGCTTAAAACGCGTTTTCGCACAAATCCGTGCGCGGGTGCTAAAAAGAGCAGCATCGGCATGCTTAGCACGTTGTTTGGTAGAAATCCACGTGGGCGTTCTGCGAAAAGCACCATTTGCATGCACATCTTGTGGTTTTGCAGAAAACTTCAATCTCGTCTACCAAAAGATGCATGTGCATGCTTAAAACGCGTTTTCGCACGAATCCGTGCGCGGGTGCTAAAAAGAGCAGCATCGGCATGCTTAGCACGTTGTTTGGTAGAAATCCACGTGCGCGTTCTGCGAAAAGCACCATTTGCATGCACATATTGTGGTTTTGCAGAAAACTTCAATCTCGTCTACCAAAAGATGCATGTGCATGCTTAAAACGCGTTTTCGCACAAATCCGTGCGCGGGTGCTAAAAAGAGCAGCATCGGCATGCTTAGCACGTTGTTTGGTAGAAATCCACGTGGGCGTTCTGCGAAAAGCACCATTTGCATGCACATCTTGTGGTTTTGCAGAAAACTTCAATCTCGTCTACCAAAAGATGCATGTGCATGCTTAAAACGCGTTTTCGCACGAATCCGTGCGCGGGTGCTAAAAGAGCAGCATCGGCATGCTTAGCACGTTGTATGGTAGAAATCCACGTGCGCGTTCTGCGAAAAGCACCATTTGCATGCACATCTTGTGGTTTTGCAGAAAACTTCAATCTCGTCTACCAAAAGATGCATGTGCATGCTTAAAACGCGTTTTCGCACGAATCCGTGCGCGGGTGCTAAAAAGAGCAGCATCGGCATGCTTAGCACGTTGTTTGGTAGAAATCCACGTGCGCGTTCTGCGAAAAGCACCATTTGCATGCACATCTTGTGGTTTTGCAGAAAACTTCAATCTCATCTACCAAAAGATGCATGTGCATGCTTAAAACGCGTTTTCGCACGAATCCGTGCGCGGGTGCTAAAAAGAGCAGCATCGGCATGCTTAGCACGTTGTTTGGTAGAAATCCACGTGCGCGTTCTGCGAAAAGCACCATTTGCATGCACATCTTGTGGATTTGCAGAAAACTTCAATCTCGTCTACCAAAAGATGCATGTGCATGCTTAAAACGCGTTTTCGTACGAATCCGTGCGCGGGTGCTAAAAAGAGCAGCATCGGCATGCTTAGCACGTTGTTTGGTAGAAATCCACGTGCGCGTTCTGCGAAAAGCACCATTTGCATGCACATCTTGTGGTTTTGCAGAAAACTTCAATCTCGTCTACCAAAAGATGCATGTGCATGCTTAAAACGCGTTTTCGCACAAATCCGTGCGCGGGTGCTAAAAAGAGCAGCATCGGCATGCTTAGCACGTTGTTTGGTAGAAATCCACGTGGGCGTTCTGCGAAAAGCACCATTTGCATGCACATTTTGTGGTTTTGCAGAAAACTTCAATCTCGTCTACCAAAAGATGCATCTGCATGCTTAAAACGCGTTTTCGCACGAATCCGTGCGCGGGTGCTAAAAAGAGCAGCATCGGCATGCTTAGCACGTTGTTTGGTAGAAATCCACGTGCGCGTTCTGCGAAAAGCACCATTTGCATGCACATCTTGTGGTTTTGCAGAAAACTTCAATCTCGTCTACCAAAAGATGCATGTGCATGCTTAAAACGCGTTTTCGCACGAATCCGTCCGCGGGTGCTAAAAAGAGCAGCATCGGCATGCTTAGCACGTTGTTTGGTAGAAATCCACGTGCGCGTTCTGCGAAAAGCACCATTTGCATGCACATCTTGTGGTTTTGCAGAAAACTTCAATCTCGTCTACCAAAAGATGCATGTGCATGCTTAAAATGCGTTTTCGCACGAATCCGTGCGCGGGTGTTAAAAAGAGCAGCATCGGCATGCTTAGCACGTTGTTTCGTAGAAATCCACGTGCGCGTTCTGCGAAAAGCACCATTTGCATGCACATCTTGTGGTTTTGCAGAAAACTTCAATCTCGTCTACCAAAAGATGCATGTGCATGCTTAAAACGCGTTTTCGCACGAATCCGTCCGCGGGTGCTAAAAAGAGCAGCATCGGCATGCTTAGCACGTTGTTTGGTAGAAATCCACGTGCGCGTTCTGCGAAAAGCACCATTTGCATGCACATCTTGTGGTTTTGCAGAAAACTTCAATCTCGTCTACCAAAAGATTTCATGTGCATGCTTAAAACGCGTTTTCGCACAAATCCGTGCGCGGGTGCTAAAAAGAGCAGCATCGGCATGCTTAGCACGTTGTTTGGTAGAAATCCACGTGGGCGTTCTGCGAAAAGCACCATTTGCATGCACATCTTGTGGTTTTGCAGAAAACTTCAATCTCGTCTACCAAAAGATGCATGTGCATGCTTAAAACGCGTTTTCGCACGAATCCGTGCGCGGGTGCTAAAAAGAGCAGCATCGGCATGCTTAGCACGTTGTTTGGTAGAAATCCACGTGCGCGTTCTGCGAAAAGCACCATTTGCATGCACATATTGTGGTTTTGCAGAAAACTTCAATCTCGTCTACCAAAAGATGCATGTGCATGCTTAAAACGCGTTTTCGCACAAATCCGTGCGCGGGTGCTAAAAAGAGCAGCATCGGCATGCTTAGCACGTTGTTTGGTAGAAATCCACGTGGGCGTTCTGCGAAAAGCACCATTTGCATGCACATCTTGTGGTTTTGCAGAAAACTTCAATCTCGTCTACCAAAAGATGCATGTGCATGCTTAAAACGCGTTTTCGCACGAATCCGTGCGCGGGTGCTAAAAAGAGCAGCATCGGCATGCTTAGCACGTTGTTTGGTAGAAATCCACGTGCGCGTTCTGCGAAAAGCACCATTTGCATGCACATCTTGTGGTTTTGCAGAAAACTTCAATCTCATCTACCAAAAGATGCATGTGCATGCTTAAAACGCGTTTTCGCACGAATCCGTGCGCGGGTGCTAAAAAGAGCAGCATCGGCATGCTTAGCACGTTGTTTGGTAGAAATCCACGTGCGCGTTCTGCGAAAAGCACCATTTGCATGCACATCTTGTGGATTTGCAGAAAACTTCAATCTCGTCTACCAAAAGATGCATGTGCATGCTTAAAACGCGTTTTCGTACGAATCCGTGCGCGGGTGCTAAAAAGAGCAGCATCGGCATGCTTAGCACGTTGTTTGGTAGAAATCCACGTGCGCGTTCTGCGAAAAGCACCATTTGCATGCACATCTTGTGGTTTTGCAGAAAACTTCAATCTCGTCTACCAAAAGATGCATGTGCATGCTTAAAACGCGTTTTCGCACAAATCCGTGCGCGGGTGCTAAAAAGAGCAGCATCGGCATGCTTAGCACGTTGTTTGGTAGAAATCCACGTGGGCGTTCTGCGAAAAGCACCATTTGCATGCACATTTTGTGGTTTTGCAGAAAACTTCAATCTCGTCTACCAAAAGATGCATCTGCATGCTTAAAACGCGTTTTCGCACGAATCCGTGCGCGGGGTGCTAAAAGAGCAGCATCGGCATGCTTAGCACGTTGTTTGGTAGAAATCCACGTGCGCGTTCTGCGAAAAGCACCATTTGCATGCACATCTTGTGGTTTTGCAGAAAACTTCAATCTCGTCTACCAAAAGATGCATGTGCATGCTTAAAACGCGTTTTCGCACGAATCCGTCCGCGGGTGCTAAAAAGAGCAGCATCGGCATGCTTAGCACGTTGTTTGGTAGAAATCCACGTGCGCGTTCTGCGAAAAGCACCATTTGCATGCACATCTTGTGGTTTTGCAGAAAACTTCAATCTCGTCTACCAAAAGATGCATGTGCATGCTTAAAACGCGTTTTCGCACAAATCCGTGCGCGGGTGCTAAAAAGAGCAGCATCGGCATGCTTAGCACGTCGTTTGGTAGAAATCCACGTGGGCGCTCTGCGAAAAGCACCATTTGCATGCACATCTTGTGGTTTTGCAGAAAACTTCAATCTCGTCTACCAAAAGATGCATGTGCATGCTTAAAACGCATTTTCGCACGAATCCGTGCGCGGGTGCTAAAAAGAGCAGCATCGGCATGCTTAGCACGTTGTTTGGTAGAAATCCACGTGCGCGTTCTGCGAAAACCACCATTTGCATGCACATCTTGTGGTTTTGCAGAAAACTTCAATCTCGTCTACCAAAAGATGCATGTGCATGCTTAAAACGCGTTTTCGCACGAATCCGTGCGCGGGTGCTAAAAAGAGCAGCATCGGCATGCTTAGCACGTTGTTTGGTAGAAATCCACGTGTGCATTCTGCCAAGAGCACCATTTGCATGCACATCTTGTGGTTTTGCAGAAAACTTCATCCGCGTCTACCAAAAGATGCATGTGCATGCTTAAAACGCGTTTTCGCACGAATCCGTGCGCGGGTGCTAAAAAGAGCAGCATCGGCATGCTTAGCACGTTGTTTGGTAGAAATCCACGTGCGCGTTCTGCGAACAGCACCATTTGCATGCACAATCTTGTGGTTTTGCAGAAAACTTCAATCTCGTCTACCAAAAGATGCATGTGCATGCTTAAAACGCGTTTTCGCACGAATCCGTGCGCGGGTGCTAAAAAGAGCAGCATCGGCATGCTTAGCACGTTGTTTGGTAGAAATCCACGTGCGCGTTCTGCGAAAAGCACCATTTGCATGCACATCTTGTGGTTTTGCAGAAAACTTCAATCTCGTCTACCAAAAGATGCATGTGCATGCTTAAAACGCGTTTTCGCACGAATCCGTGCGCGGGTGCTAAAAAGAGCAGCATCGGCATGCTTAGCACGTTGTTTGGTAGAAATCCACGTGTGCGTTCTGCCAAGAGCACCATTTGCATGCACATCTTGTGGTTTTGCAGAAAACTTCATCCGCGTCTACCAAAAGATGCATGTGCATGCTTAAAACGCGTTTTCGCACGAATCCGTGCGCGGGTGCTAAAAAGAGCAGCATCGGCATGCTTAGCACGTTGTTTGGTAGAAATCCACGTGCGCGTTCTGCGAAAAGCACCATTTGCATGCACATCTTGTGGTTTTCAGAAAACTTCATCCGCGTCTACCAAAAGATGCATGTGCATGCTTAAAACGCGTTTTCGCACGATTCCGTGCGCGGGTGCTAAAAAGAGCAGCATCGGCATGCTTAGCACGTTGTTTGGTAGAAATCCACGTGCGCGTTCTGCGAAAAGCACCATTTGCATGCACATCTTGTGGTTTTGCAGAAAACTTCAATCTCGTCTACCAAAAGATGCATGTGCATGCTTAAAACGCGTTTTCGCACGATTCCGTGCGCGGGTGCTAAAAAGAGCAGCATCGGCATGCTTAGCACGTTGTTTGGTAGAAATCCACGTGGGCGTTCTGTGAAAAGCACCATTTGCATGCACATCTTGTGGTTTTGCAGAAAACTTCAATCTCGTCTACCAAAAGATGCATGTGCATGCTTAAAACGCGTTTTCGCACGAATCCGTGCGCGGGTGCTAAAAAGAGCAGCATCGGCATGCTTAGCACGTTGTTTGGTAGAAATCCACGTGTGCGTTCTGCCAAGAGCACCATTTGCATGCACATCTTGTGGTTTTGCAGAAAACTTCATCCGCGTCTACCAAAAGATGCATGTGCATGCTTAAAACGCGTTTTCGCACGAATCCGTGCGCGGGTGCTAAAAAGAGCAGCATCGGCATGCTTAGCACGTTGTTTGGTAGAAATCCACGTGCGCGTTCTGCGAAAAGCACCATTTGCATGCACATCTTGTGGTTTTGCAGAAAACTTCAATCTCGTCTACCAAAAGATGCATGTGCATGCTTAAAACGCGTTTTCGCACGAATCCGTGCGCGGGTGCTAAAAAGAGCAGCATCGGCATGCTTAGCACGTTGTTTGGTAGAAATCCACGTGCGCGTTCTGCGAAAAGCACCATTTGCATGCACATCTTGTGGTTTTGCAGAAAACTTCAATCTCGTCTACCAAAAGATGCATGTGCATGCTTAAAATGCGTTTTCGCACAAATCCGTGCGCGGGTGCTAAAAAGAGCAGCATCGGCATGGTTTGCACGTCGTTTGGTAGAAATCCACGTGCGCGTTCTGCCAAGAGCACCATTTGCATGCACATCTTGTGGTTTTGCAGAAAACTTCATCCGCGTCTACCAAAAGATGCATGTGCATGCTTAAAACGCGTTTTCGCACGAATCCGTGCGTGGGTGCTAAAAAGAGCAGCATCGGCATGCTTAGCACGTCGTTTGGTAGAAATCCACGTGCGCGTTCTGCCAAAAGCACCATTTGCATGCACATCAGGTGGTTTTGCAGAAAACTTCAATCTCGTCTACCAAAAGATGCATGTGCATGCTTAAAAACGCATTTTCGCACGAATCCGTGCGCGGGTGCTAAAAAGAGCAGCATCGGCATGCTTAGCACGTTGTTTGGTAGAAATCCACGTGCGCGTTCTGCGAAAAGCACCATTTGCATGCACATCTTGTGGTTTTGCAGAAAACTTCAATCTCGTCTACCAAAAGATGCATGTGCATGCTTAAAACGCGTTTTCGCACGAATCCGTGCGCGGGTGCTAAAAAGAGCAGCATCGGCATGCTTAGCACGTTGTTTGGTAGAAATCCACGTGTGCGTTCTGCCAAGAGCACCATTTGCATGCACATCTTGTGGTTTTGCAGAAAACTTCATCCGCGTCTACCAAAAGATGCATGTGCATGCTTAAAACGCGTTTTCGCACGAATCCGTGCGCGGGTGCTAAAAAGAGCTGCATCGGCATGCTTAGCACGTTGTTTGGTAGAAATCCACGTGCGCGTTCTGCGAAAAGCACCATTTGCATGCACATCTTGTGGTTTTGCAGAAAACTTCAATCTCGTCTACCAAAAGATGCATGTGCATGCTTAAAACGCGTTTTCGCACGAATCCGTGCGCGGGTGCTAAAAAGAGCAGCATCGGCATGCTTAGCACGTTGTTTGGTAGAAATCCACGTGCGCGTTCTGCGAAAAGCACCATTTGCATGCACATCTTGTGGTTTTGCAGAAAACTTCAATCTCGTCTACCAAAAGATGCATGTGCATGCTTAAAACGCGTTTTCGCACAAATCCGTGCGCGGGTGCTAAAAAGAGCAGCATCGGCATGCTTTGCACGTCGTTTGGTAGAAATCCACGTGCGCGTTCTGCCAAGAGCACCATTTGCATGCACATCTTGTGGTTTTGCAGAAAACTTCATCCGCGTCTACCAAAAGATGCATGTGCATGCTTAAAACGCGTTTTCGCACGAATCCGTGCGTGGGTGCTAAAAAGAGCAGCATCGGCATGCTTAGCACGTCGTTTGGTAGAAATCCACGTGCGCGTTCTGCCAAAAGCACCATTTGCATGCACATCAGGTGGTTTTGCAGAAAACTTCATCCGCGTCTACCAAAAGATGCATGTGCATGCTTAAAACGCGTTTTCGCACGAATCCGTGCGCGGGTGCTAAAAAGAGCAGCATCGGCATGCTTAGCACGTTGTTTGGTAGAAATCCACGTGCGCGTTCTGCGAAAAGCACCATTTGCATGCACATCTTGTGGTTTTGCAGAAAACTTCAATCTCGTCTACCAAAAGATGCATGTGCATGCTTAAAACGCGTTTTCGCACAAATCCGTGCGCGGGTGCTAAAAAGAGCAGCATCGGCATGCTTAGCACGTCGTTTGGTAGAAATCCACTTGTGCGTTCTGCCAAGAGCACCATTTGCATGCACATCTTGTGGTTTTGCAGAAAACTTCATCCGCGTCTACCAAAAGATGCATGTGCATGCTTAAAACGCGTTTTCGCACAAATCCGTGCGCGGGTGCTAAAAAGAGCAGCATCGGCATGCTTAGCACGTTGTTTGGTAGAAATCCACGTGCGCGTTCTGCGAAAAGCACCATTTGCATGCACATTTTGTGGTTTTGCAGAAAACTTCAATCTCATCTACCAAAAGATGCATGTGCGTGCTTAAAACGCGTTTTCGCACGAATCCGTGCGCGGCTGCTAAAAAGAGCAGCATCGGCATGCTTAGCACGTTGTTTGGTAGAAATCCACGTGCGCGTTCTGCGAAAAGCACCATTTGCATGCACATCTTGTGGTTTTGCAGAAAACTTCAATCTCGTCTACCAAAAGATGCATGTGCATGCTTAAAACGCGTTTTCGCACGAATCCGTGCGCGGGTGCTAAAAAGAGCAGCATCGGCATGCTTAGCACGTTGTTTGGTAGAAATCCACGTGCGCGTTCTGCGAAAAGCACCATTTGCATGCACATCTTGTGGTTTTGCAGAAAACTTCAATCTCGTCTACCAAAAGATGCATGTGCATGCTTAAAACGCGTTTTCGCACAAATCCGTGCGCGGGTGCTAAAAAGAGCAGCATCGGCATGCTTAGCTCGTCGTTTGGTAGAAATCCACGTGCGCGTTCTGCCAAAAGCACCATTTGCATGCACATCAGGTGGTTTTGCAGAAAACTTCATCCGCGTCTACCAAAAGATGCATGTGCATGCTTAAAACGCGTTTTCGCACGAATCCGTGCGCGGGTGCTAAAAAGAGCAGCATCGGCATGCTTAGCACGTTGTTTGGTAGAAATCCACGTGGGCGTTCTGCGAAAAGCACCATTTGCATGCACATCTTGTGGTTTTGCAGAAAACTTCAATCTCGTCTACCAAAAGATGCATGTGCATGCTTAAAACGCGGTTTTTCGCACGAATCCGTGCGCGGGTGCTAAAAAGAGCAGCATCGGCATGCTTAGCACGTTGTTTAGTAGAAATCCACGTGCGCGTTCTGCGAAAAGCACCATTTGCATGCACATCTTGTGGTTTTGCAGAAAACTTCAATCTCGTCTACCAAAAGATGCATGTGCATGCTTAAAACGCGTTTTCGCAATCCGTCCGCGGGTGCTAAAAAGAGCAGCATCGGCATGCTTAGCACGTTGTTTGGTAGAAATCCACGTGCGCCTTCTGCGAAAAGCACCATTTGCATGCACATCTTGTGGTTTTGCAGAAAACTTCAATCTCGTCTACCAAAAGATGCATGTGCATGCTTAAAACGCGTTTTCGCACGAATCCGTGCGCGGGTGCTAAAAAGAGCAGCATCGGCATGCTTAGCACGTTGTTTGGTAGAAATCCACGTGCGCGTTCTGCGAAAAGCACCATTTGCATGCACATCTTGTGGTTTTGCAGAAAACTTCAATCTCGTCTACCAAAAGATGCATGTGCATGCTTAAAACGCGTTTTCGCACGAATCCGTCCGCGGGTGCTAAAAAGAGCAGCATAGGCATGCTTAGCACGTTGTTTGGTAGAAATCCACGTGCGCGTTCTGCGAAAAGCACCATTTGCATGCACATCTTGTGGTTTTGCAGAAAACTTCAATCTCGTCTACCAAAAGATGCATGTGCATGCTTAAAACGCGTTTTCGCACGAATCCGTCCGCGGGTGCTAAAAAGAGCAGCATCGGCATGCTTAGCACGTTGTTTGGTAGAAATCCACGTGCGCGTTCTGCGAAAAGCACCATTTGCATGCACATCTTGTGGTTTTGCAGAAAACTTCAATCTCGTCTACCAAAAGATGCATGTGCATGCTTAAAACGCGTTTTCGCACGAATCCGTGCGCGGGTGCTAAAAAGAGCAGCATCGGCATGCTTAGCACGTTGTTTGGTAGAAATCCACGTGCGCGTTCTGCGAAAAGCACCATTTGCATGCACATCTTGTGGTTTTGCAGAAAACTTCAATCTCGTCTACCAAAAGATGCATGTGCATGCTTAAAACGCGTTTTCGCACGAATCCGTCCGCGGGTGCTAAAAAGAGCAGCATCGGCATGCTTAGCACGTTGTTTGGTAGAAATCCACGTGCGCGTTCTGCGAAAAGCACCATTTGCATGCACATCTTGTGGTTTTGCAGAAAACTTCAATCTCGTCTACCAAAAGATGCATGTGCATGCTTAAAACGCGTTTTCGCACAAATCCGTGCGCGGGTGCTAAAAAGAGCAGCATCGGCATGCTTAGCACGTTGTTTGGTAGAAATCCACGTGGGCGTTCTGCGAAAAGCACCATTTGCATGCACATCTTGTGGTTTTGCAGAAAACTTCAATCTCGTCTACCAAAAGATGCATGTGCATGCTTAAAACGCGTTTTCGCACGAATCCGTGCGCGGGTGCTAAAAAGAGCAGCATCGGCATGCTTAGCACGTTGTTTGGTAGAAATCCACGTGCGCGTTCTGCGAAAAGCACCATTTGCATGCACATCTTGTGGTTTTGCAGAAAACTTCAATCTCGTCTACCAAAAGATGCATGTGCATGCTCAAAACGCGTTTTCGCACAAATCCGTGCGCGGGTGCTAAAAAGAGCAGCATCGGCATGCTTAGCACGTTGTTTGGTAGAAATCCACGTGTGCGTTCTGCCAAGAGCACCATTTGCATGCACATCTTGTGGTTTTGCAGAAAACTTCATCCGCGTCTACCAAAAGATGCATGTGCATGCTTAAAACGCGTTTTCGCACGAATCCGTGCGCGGGTGCTAAAAAGAGCAGCATCGGCATGCTTAGCACGTTGTTTGGTAGAAATCCACGTGCGCGTTCTGCGAAAAGCACCATTTGCATGCACATCTTGTGGTTTTGCAGAAAACTTCAATCTCGTCTACCAAAAGATGCATGTGCATGCTTAAAACGCGTTTTCGCACGAATCCGTGCGCGGGTGCTAAAAAGAGCAGCATCGGCATGCTTAGCACGTTGTTTGGTAGAAATCCACGTGCGCGTTCTGCGAAAAGCACCATTTGCATGCACATCTTGTGGTTTTGCAGAAAACTTCAATCTCGTCTACCAAAAGATGCATGTGCATGCTTAAAACGCGTTTTCGCACAAATCCGTGCGCGGGTGCTAAAAAGAGCAGCATCGGCATGGTTTGCACGTCGTTTGGTAGAAATCCACGTGCGCGTTCTGCCAAGAGCACCATTTGCATGCACATCTTGTGGTTTTGCAGAAAACTTCATCCGCGTCTACCAAAAGATGCATGTGCATGCTTAAAACGCGTTTTCGCACGAATCCGTGCGTGGGTGCTAAAAAGAGCAGCATCGGCATGCTTAGCACGTCGTTTGGTAGAAATCCACGTGCGCGTTCTGCCAAAAGCACCATTTGCATGCACATCAGGTGGTTTTGCAGAAAACTTCAATCTCGTCTACCAAAAGATGCATGTGCATGCTTAAAACGCATTTTCGCACGAATCCGTGCGCGGGTGCTAAAAAGAGCAGCATCGGCATGCTTAGCACGTTGTTTGGTAGAAATCCACGTGCGCGTTCTGCGAAAAGCACCATTTGCATGCACATCTTGTGGTTTTGCAGAAAACTTCAATCTCGTCTACCAAAAGATGCATGTGCATGCTCAAAACGCGTTTTCGCACAAATCCGTGCGCGGGTGCTAAAAAGAGCAGCATCGGCATGCTTAGCACGTTGTTTGGTAGAAATCCACGTGTGCGTTCTGCCAAGAGCACCATTTGCATGCACATCTTGTGGTTTTGCAGAAAACTTCATCCGCGTCTACCAAAAGATGCATGTGCATGCTTAAAACGCGTTTTCGCACGAATCCGTGCGTGGGTGCTAAAAAGAGCAGCATCGGCATGCTTAGCACGTCGTTTGGTAGAAATCCACGTGCGCGTTCTGCCAAAAGCACCATTTGCATGCACATCAGGTGGTTTTGCAGAAAACTTCATCCGCGTCTACCAAAAGATGCATGTGCATGCTTAAAACGCGTTTTCGCACGAATCCGTGCGCGGGTGCTAAAAAGAGCAGCATCGGCATGCTTAGCACGTTGTTTGGTAGAAATCCACGTGCGCGTTCTGCGAAAAGCACCATTTGCATGCACATCTTGTGGTTTTGCAGAAAACTTCAATCTCGTCTACCAAAAGATGCATGTGCATGCTTAAAACGCGTTTTCGCACAAATCCGTGCGCGGGTGCTAAAAAGAGCAGCATCGGCATGCTTAGCACGTCGTTTGGTAGAAATCCACGTGTGCGTTCTGCCAAGAGCACCATTTGCATGCACATCTTGTGGTTTTGCAGAAAACTTCATCCGCGTCTACCAAAAGATGCATGTGCATGCTCAAAACGCGTTTTCGCACAAATCCGTGCGCGGGTGCTAAAAAGAGCAGCATCGGCATGCTTAGCACGTTGTTTGGTAGAAATCCACGTGCGCGTTCTGCGAAAAGCACCATTTGCATGCACATCTTGTGGTTTTGCAGAAAACTTCAATCTCGTCTACCAAAAGATGCATGTGCATGCTTAAAACGCGTTTTCGCACAAATCCGTGCGCGGGTGCTAAAAAGAGCAGCATCGGCATGCTTAGCACGTTGTTTGGTAGAAATCCACGTGGGCGTTCTGCGAAAAGCACCATTTGCGTGCACATCTTGTGGTTTTGCAGAAAACTTCAATCTCGTCTACCAAAAGATGCATGTGCATGCTTAAAACGCGTTTTTGCACGAATCCGTGCGCGGGTGCTAAAAAGAGCAGCATCGGCATGCTTAGCACGTTGTTTGGTAGAAATCCACGTGCGCGTTCTGCGAAAAGCACCATTTGCATGCACATTTTGTGGTTTTGCAGAAAACTTCAATCTCATCTACCAAAAGATGCATGTGCGTGCTTAAAACGCGTTTTCGCACGAATCCGTGCGCGGCTGCTAAAAAGAGCAGCATCGGCATGCTTAGCACGTTGTTTGGTAGAAATCCACGTGCGCGTTCTGCGAAAAGCACCATTTGCATGCACATCTTGTGGTTTTGCAGAAAACTTCAATCTCGTCTACCAAAAGATGCATGTGCATGCTTAAAACGCGTTTTCGCACGAATCCGTGCGCGGGTGCTAAAAAGAGCAGCATCGGCATGCTTAGCACGTTGTTTGGTAGAAATCCACGTGCGCGTTCTGCGAAAAGCACCATTTGCATGCACATCTTGTGGTTTTGCAGAAAACTTCAATCTCGTCTACCAAAAGATGCATGTGCATGCTTAAAACGCGTTTTCGCACAAATCCGTGCGCGGGTGCTAAAAAGAGCAGCATCGGCATGCTTAGCACGTTGTTTGGTAGAAATCCACGTGGGCGTTCTGCGAAAAGCACCATTTGCATGCACATCTTGTGGTTTTGCAGAAAACTTCAATCTCGTCTACCAAAAGATGCATGTGCATGCTTAAAACGCGTTTTCGCACGAATCCGTGCGCGGGTGCTAAAAAGAGCAGCATCGGCATGCTTAGCACGTTGTTTGGTAGAAATCCACGTGCGCGTTCTGCGAAAAGCACCATTTGCATGCACATCTTGTGGTTTTGCAGAAAACTTCAATCTCGTCTACCAAAAGATGCATGTGCATGCTTAAAACGCGTTTTCGCACAAATCCGTGCGCGGGTGCTAAAAAGAGCAGCATCGGCATGCTTAGCACGTTGTTTGGTAGAAATCCACGTGGGCGTTCTGCGAAAAGCACCATTTGCGTGCACATCTTGTGGTTTTGCAGAAAACTTCAATCTCGTCTACCAAAAGATGCATGTGCATGCTTAAAACGCGTTTTTGCACGAATCCGTGCGCGGGTGCTAAAAAGAGCAGCATCGGCATGCTTAGCACGTTGTTTGGTAGAAATCCACGTGCGCGTTCTGCGAAAAGCACCATTTGCATGCACATTTTGTGGTTTTGCAGAAAACTTCAATCTCATCTACCAAAAGATGCATGTGCGTGCTTAAAACGCGTTTTCGCACGAATCCGTGCGCGGCTGCTAAAAAGAGCAGCATCGGCATGCTTAGCACGTTGTTTGGTAGAAATCCACGTGCGCGTTCTGCGAAAAGCACCATTTGCATGCACATCTTGTGGTTTTGCAGAAAACTTCAATCTCGTCTACCAAAAGATGCATGTGCATGCTTAAAACGCGTTTTCGCACGAATCCGTGCGCGGGTGCTAAAAAGAGCAGCATCGGCATGCTTAGCACGTTGTTTGGTAGAAATCCACGTGCGCGTTCTGCGAAAAGCACCATTTGCATGCACATCTTGTGGTTTTGCAGAAAACTTCAATCTCGTCTACCAAAAGATGCATGTGCATGCTTAAAACGCGTTTTCGCACAAATCCGTGCGCGGGTGCTAAAAAGAGCAGCATCGGCATGCTTAGCACGTTGTTTGGTAGAAATCCACGTGGGCGTTCTGCGAAAAGCACCATTTGCATGCACATCTTGTGGTTTTGCAGAAAACTTCAATCTCGTCTACCAAAAGATGCATGTGCATGCTTAAAACGCGTTTTCGCACGAATCCGTGCGCGGGTGCTAAAAAGAGCAGCATCGGCATGCTTAGCACGTTGTTTGGTAGAAATCCACGTGCGCGTTCTGCGAAAAGCACCATTTGCATGCACATCTTGTGGTTTTGCAGAAAACTTCAATCTCGTCTACCAAAAGATGCATGTGCATGCTTAAAACGCGTTTTCGCACGAATCCGTCCGCGGGTGCTAAAAAGAGCAGCATCGGCATGCTTAGCACGTTGTTTGGTAGAAATCCACGTGCGCGTTCTGCGAAAAGCACCATTTGCATGCACATCTTGTGGTTTTGCAGAAAACTTCAATCTCGTCTACCAAAAGATGCATGTGCATGCTTAAAACGCGTTTTCGCACGAATCCGTGCGCGGGTGCTAAAAAGAGCAGCATCGGCATGCTTAGCACGTTGTTTGGTAGAAATCCACGTGCGCGTTCTGCGAAAAGCACCATTTGCATGCACATCTTGTGGTTTTGCAGAAAACTTCAATCTCGTCTACCAAAAGATGCATGTGCATGCTTAAAACGCGTTTTCGCACGAATCCGTCCGCGGGTGCTAAAAAGAGCAGCATCGGCATGCTTAGCACGTTGTTTGGTAGAAATCCACGTGCGCGTTCTGCGAAAAGCACCATTTGCATGCACATCTTGTGGTTTTGCAGAAAACTTCAATCTCGTCTACCAAAAGATGCATGTGCATGCTTAAAACGCGTTTTCGCACAAATCCGTGCGCGGGTGCTAAAAAGAGCAGCATCGGCATGCTTAGCACGTTGTTTGGTAGAAATCCACGTGGGCGTTCTGCGAAAAGCACCATTTGCATGCACATCTTGTGGTTTTGCAGAAAACTTCAATCTCGTCTACCAAAAGATGCATGTGCATGCTTAAAACGCGTTTTCGCACGAATCCGTGCGCGGGTGCTAAAAAGAGCAGCATCGGCATGCTTAGCACGTTGTTTGGTAGAAATCCACGTGCGCGTTCTGCGAAAAGCACCATTTGCATGCACATCGTGTGGTTTTGCAGAAAACTTCAATCTCGTCTACCAAAAGATGCATGTGCATGCTCAAAACGCGTTTTCGCACAAATCCGTGCGCGGGTGCTAAAAAGAGCAGCATCGGCATGCTTAGCACGTTGTTTGGTAGAAATCCACGTGGGCGTTCTGCGAAAAGCACCATTTGCATGCACATCTTGTGGTTTTGCAGAAAACTTCAATCTCGTCTACCAAAAGATGCATGTGCATGCTTAAAACGCGTTTTCGCACGAATCCGTGCGCGGGTGCTAAAAAGAGCAGCATCGGCATGCTTAGCACGTTGTTTGGTAGAAATCCACGTGCGCGTTCTGCGAAAAGCACCATTTGCATGCACATCTTGTGGTTTTGCAGAAAACTTCAACCTCGTCTACCAAAAGATGCATGTGCATGCTTAAAACGCGTTTTCGCACGAATCCGTGCGCGGGTGCTAAAAAGAGCAGCATCGGCATGCTTAGCACGTTGTTTGGTAGAAATCCACGTGCGCATTCTGCGAAAAGCACCATTTGCATGCACATCTTGTGGTTTTGCAGAAAACTTCAATCTCGTCTACCAAAAGATGCATGTGCATGCTTAAAACGCGTTTTCGCACAAATCCGTGCGCGGGTGCTAAAAAGAGCAGCATCGGCATGCTTAGCACGTTGTTTGGTAGAAATCCACGTGGGCGTTCTGCGAAAAGCACCATTTGCGTGCACATCTTGTGGTTTTGCAGAAAACTTCAATCTCGTCTACCAAAAGATGCATGTGCATGCTTAAAACGCGTTTTCGCACGAATCCGTGCGCGGGTGCTAAAAAGAGCAGCATCGGCATGCTTAGCACGTTGTTTGGTAGAAATCCACGTGCGCGTTCTGCGAAAAGCACCATTTGCATGCACATCTTGTGGTTTTGCAGAAAACTTCAATCTCGTCTACCAAAAGATGCATGTGCATGCTCAAAACGCGTTTTCGCACAAATCCGTGCGCGGGTGCTAAAAAGAGCAGCATCGGCATGCTTAGCACGTTGTTTGGTAGAAATCCACGTGGGCGTTCTGCGAAAAGCACCATTTGCATGCACATCTTGTGGTTTTGCAGAAAACTTCAATCTCGTCTACCAAAAGATGCATGTGCATGCTTAAAACGCGTTTTCGCACGAATCCGTGCGCGGGTGCTAAAAAGAGCAGCATCGGCATGCTTAGCACGTTGTTTGGTAGAAATCCACGTGCGCGTTCTGCGAAAAGCACCATTTGCATGCACATCTTGTGGTTTTGCAGAAAACTTCAACCTCGTCTACCAAAAGATGCATGTGCATGCTTAAAACGCGTTTTCGCACGAATCCGTGCGCGGGTGCTAAAAAGAGCAGCATCGGCATGCTTAGCACGTTGTTTGGTAGAAATCCACGTGCGCATTCTGCGAAAAGCACCATTTGCATGCACATCTTGTGGTTTTGCAGAAAACTTCAATCTCGTCTACCAAAAGATGCATGTGCATGCTTAAAACGCGTTTTCGCACAAATCCGTGCGCGGGTGCTAAAAAGAGCAGCATCGGCATGCTTAGCACGTTGTTTGGTAGAAATCCACGTGGGCGTTCTGCGAAAAGCACCATTTGCGTGCACATCTTGTGGTTTTGCAGAAAACTTCAATCTCGTCTACCGAAAGATGCATGTGCATGCTTAAAACGCGTTTTCGCACGAATCCGTGCGCGGGTGCTAAAAAGAGCAGCATCGGCATGCTTAGCACGTTGTTTGGTAGAAATCCACGTGCGCGTTCTGCGAAAAGCACCATTTGCATGCACATTTTGTGGTTTTGCAGAAAACTTCAATCTCATCTACCAAAAGATGCATGTGCATGCTTAAAACGCGTTTTCGCACGAATCCGTGCGCGGGTGCTAAAAAGAGCAGCATCGGCATGCTTAGCACGTTGTTTGGTAGAACTCCACGCGCGCGTTCTGCGAAAAGCACCATTTGCATGCACATCTTGTGGTTTTGCAGAAAACTTCAATCTCGTCTACCAAAAGATGCATGTGCATGCTTAAAACGCGTTTTCGCACGAATCCGTGCGCGGGTGCTAAAAAGAGCAGCATCGGCATGCTTAGCACGTTGTTTGGTAGAAATCCACGTGCGCGTTCTGCGAAAAGCACCATTTGCATGCACATCTTGTGGTTTTGCAGAAAACTTCAATCTCGTCTACCAAAAGATGCATGTGCATGCTTAAAACGCGTTTTCGCACAAATCCGTGCGCGGGTGCTAAAAAGAGCAGCATCGGCATGCTTAGCACGTTGTTTGGTAAAAATCCACGTGGGCGTTCTGCGAAAAGCACCATTTGCATGCACATCTTGTGGTTTTGCAGAAAACTTCAATCTCGTCTTCCAAAAGATGCATGTGCATGCTTAAAACGCGTTTTCGCACGAATCCGTGCGCGGGTGCTAAAAAGAGCAGCATCGGCATGCTTAGCACGTTGTTTGGTAGAAATCCACGTGCGCGTTCTGCGAAAAGCACCATTTGCATGCACATCTTGTGGTTTTGCAGAAAACTTCAATCTCGTCTACCAAAAGATGCATGTGCATGCTTAAAACGCGTTTTCGCACGAATCCGTCCGCGGGTGCTAAAAAGAGCAGCATCGGCATGCTTAGCACGTTATTTGGTAGAAATCCACGTGCGCGTTCTGCGAAAAGCACCATTTGCATGCACATCTTGTGTTTTTGCAGAAAACTTCAATCTCGTCTACCAAAAGATGCATGTGCATGCTTAAAACGCGTTTTCGCACGAATCCGTGCGCGGGTGCTAAAAAGAGCAGCATCGGCATGCTTAGCACGTTGTTTGGTAGAAATCCACGTGCGCGTTCTGCGAAAAGCACCATTTGCATGCACATCTTGTGGTTTTGCAGAAAACTTCAATCTCGTCTACCAAAAGATGCATGTGCATGCTTAAAACGCGTTTTCGCACGAATCCGTCCGCGGGTGCTAAAAAGAGCAGCATCGGCATGCTTAGCACGTTGTTTGGTAGAAATCCACGTGCGCGTTCTGCGAAAAGCACCATTTGCATGCACATCTTGTGGTTTTGCAGAAAACTTCAATCTCGTCTACCAAAAGATGCATGTGCATGCTTAAAACGCGTTTTCGCACAAATCCGTGCGCGGGTGCTAAAAAGAGCAGCATCGCCATGCTTAGCACGTTGTTTGGTAGAAATCCACGTGGGCGTTTTGCGAAAAGCACCATTTGCATGCACATCTTGTGGTTTTGCAGAAAACTTCAATCTCGTCTACCAAAAGATGCATGTGCATGCTTAAAACGCGTTTTCGCACGATATCCGTGCGCGGGTGCTAAAAAGAGCAGCATCGGCATGCTTAGCACGTTGTTTGGTAGAAATCCACGTGCGCGTTCTGCGAAAAGCACCATTTGCATGCACATCTTGTGGTTTTGCAGAAAACTTCAATCTCGTCTACCAAAAGATGCATGTGCATGCTTAAAACGCGTTTTCGCACAAATCCGTGCGCGGGTGCTAAAAAGAGCAGCATCGGCATGCTTAGCACGTTGTTTGGTAGAAATCCACGTGGGCGTTCTGCGAAAAGCACCATTTGCATGCACATCTTGTGGTTTTGCAGAAAACTTCAATCTCGTCTACCAAAAGATGCATGTGCATGCTTAAAACGCGTTTTCGCACGAATCCGTGCGCGGGTGCTAAAAGAGCAGCATCGGCATGCTTAGCACGTTGTTTGGTAGAAATCCACGTGCGCGTTCTGCGAAAAGCACCATTTGCATGCACATCTTGTGGTTTTGCAGAAAACTTCAATCTCGTCTACCAAAAGATGCATGTGCATGCTTAAAACGCGTTTTCGCACGAATCCGTGCGCGGGTGCTAAAAAGAGCAGCATCGGCATGCTTAGCACGTTGTTTGGTAGAAATCCACGTGCGCGTTCTGCGAAAAGCACCATTTGCATGCACATCTTGTGGTTTTGCAGAAAACTTCAATCTCATCTACCAAAAGATGCATGTGCATGCTTAAAACGCGTTTTCGCACGAATCCGTGCGCGGGTGCTAAAAAGAGCAGCATCGGCATGCTTAGCACGTTGTTTGGTAGAAATCCACGTGCGCGTTCTGCGAAAAGCACCATTTGCATGCACATCTTGTGGTTTTGCAGAAAACTTCAATCTCGTCTACCAAAAGATGCATGTGCATGCTTAAAACGCGTTTTCGCACAAATCCGTGCGCGGGTGCTAAAAAGAGCAGCATCGGCATGCTTAGCACGTCGTTTGGTAGAAATCCACGTGTGCGTTCTGCCAAGAGCACCATTTGCATGCACATCTTGTGGTTTTGCAGAAAACTTCATCCGCGTCTACCAAAAGATGCATGTGCATGCTTAAAACGCGTTTTCGCACAAATCCGTGCGCGGGTGCTAAAAAGAGCAGCATCGGCATGCTTAGCACGTTGTTTGGTAGAAATCCACGTGCGCGTTCTGCGAAAAGCACCATTTGCATGCACATCTTGTGGTTTTGCAGAAAACTTCAATCTCGTCTACCAAAAGATGCATGTGCATGCTTAAAACGCGTTTTCGCACAAATCCGTGCGCGGGTGCTAAAAAGAGCAGCATCGGCATGCTTAGCACGTTGTTTGGTAGAAATCCACGTGGGCGTTCTGCGAAAAGCACCATTTGCGTGCACATCTTGTGGTTTTGCAGAAAACTTCAATCTCGTCTACCAAAAGATGCATGTGCATGCTTAAAACGCGTTTTTGCACGAATCCGTGCGCGGGTGCTAAAAAGAGCAGCATCGGCATGCTTAGCACGTTGTTTGGTAGAAATCCACGTGCGCGTTCTGCACAAAGCACCATTTGCATGCACATTTTGTGGTTTTGCAGAAAACTTCAATCTCATCTACCAAAAGATGCATGTGCGTGCTTAAAACGCGTTTTCGCACGAATCCGTGCGCGGCTGCTAAAAAGAGCAGCATCGGCATGCTTAGCACGTTGTTTGGTAGAAATCCACGTGCGCGTTCTGCGAAAAGCACCATTTGCATGCACATCTTGTGGTTTTGCAGAAAACTTCAATCTCGTCTACCAAAAGATGCATGTGCATGCTTAAAACGCGTTTTCGCACGAATCCGTGCGCGGGTGCTAAAAAGAGCAGCATCGGCATGCTTAGCACGTTGTTTGGTAGAAATCCACGTGCGCGTTCTGCGAAAAGCACCATTTGCATGCACATCTTGTGGTTTTGCAGAAAACTTCAATCTCGTCTACCAAAAGATGCATGTGCATGCTTAAAACGCGTTTTCGCACAAATCCGTGCGCGGGTGCTAAAAAGAGCAGCATCGGCATGCTTAGCACGTTGTTTGGTAGAAATCCACGTGGGCGTTCTGCGAAAAGCACCATTTGCATGCACATCTTGTGGTTTTGCAGAAAACTTCAATCTCGTCTACCAAAAGATGCATGTGCATGCTTAAAACGCGTTTTCGCACAAATCCGTGCGCGGGTGCTAAAAAGAGCAGCATCGGCATGCTTAGCACGTTGTTTGGTAGAAATCCACGTGCGCGTTCTGCGAAAAGCACCATTTGCATGCACATCTTGTGGTTTTGCAGAAAACTTCAATCTCGTCTACCAAAAGATGCATGTGCATGCTTAAAACGCGTTTTCGCACGAATCCGTCCGCGGGTGCTAAAAAGAGCAGCATCGGCATGCTTAGCACGTTGTTTGGTAGAAATCCACGTGCGCGTTCTGCGAAAAGCACCATTTGCATGCACAACTTGTGGTTTTGCAGAAAACTTCAATCTCGTCTACCAAAAGATGCATGTGCATGCTTAAAACGCGTTTTCGCACGAATCCGTGCGCGGGTGCTAAAAAGAGCAGCATCGGCATGCTTAGCACGTTGTTTGGTAGAAATCCACGTGCGCGTTCTGCGAAAAGCACCATTTGCATGCACATCTTGTGGTTTTGCAGAAAACTTCAATCTCGTCTACCAAAAGATGCATGTGCATGCTTAAAACGCGTTTTCGCACAAATCCGTGCGCGGGTGCTAAAAAGAGCAGCATCGGCATGCTTAGCACGTTGTTTGGTAGAAATCCACGTGGGCGTTCTGCGAAAAGCACCATTTGCATGCACATCTTGTGGTTTTGCAGAAAACTTCAATCTCGTCTACCAAAAGATGCATGTGCATGCTTAAAACGCGTTTTCGCACGAATCCGTGCGCGGGTGCTAAAAAGAGCAGCATCGGCATGCTTAGCACGTTGTTTGGTAGAAATCCACGTGCGCGTTCTGCGAAAAGCACCATTTGCATGCACATCTTGTGGTTTTGCAGAAAACTTCAATCTCGTCTACCAAAAGATGCATGTGCATGCTCAAAACGCGTTTTCGCACAAATCCGTGCGCGGGTGCTAAAAAGAGCAGCATCGGCATGCTTAGCACGTTGTTTGGTAGAAATCCACGTGCGCGTTCTGCGAAAAGCACCATTTGCATGCACATCTTGTGGTTTTGCAGAAAACTTCAATCTCGTCTACCAAAAGATGCATGTGCATGCTTAAAACGCGTTTTCGCACAAATCCGTGCGCGGGTGCTAAAAAGAGCAGCATCGGCATGCTTAGCACGTTGTTTGGTAGAAATCCACGTGGGCGTTCTGCGAAAAGCACCATTTGCGTGCACATCTTGTGGTTTTGCAGAAAACTTCAATCTCGTCTACCAAAAGATGCATGTGCATGCTTAAAACGCGTTTTTGCACGAATCCGTGCGCGGGTGCTAAAAAGAGCAGCATCGGCATGCTTAGCACGTTGTTTGGTAGAAATCCACGTGCGCGTTCTGCACAAAGCACCATTTGCATGCACATTTTGTGGTTTTGCAGAAAACTTCAATCTCATCTACCAAAAGATGCATGTGCGTGCTTAAAACGCGTTTTCGCACGAATCCGTGCGCGGCTGCTAAAAAGAGCAGCATCGGCATGCTTAGCACGTTGTTTGGTAGAAATCCACGTGCGCGTTCTGCGAAAAGCACCATTTGCATGCACATCTTGTGGTTTTGCAGAAAACTTCAATCTCGTCTACCAAAAGATGCATGTGCATGCTTAAAACGCGTTTTCGCACGAATCCGTGCGCGGGTGCTAAAAAGAGCAGCATCGGCATGCTTAGCACGTTGTTTGGTAGAAATCCACGTGCGCGTTCTGCGAAAAGCACCATTTGCATGCACATCTTGTGGTTTTGCAGAAAACTTCAATCTCGTCTACCAAAAGATGCATGTGCATGCTTAAAACGCGTTTTCGCACAAATCCGTGCGCGGGTGCTAAAAAGAGCAGCATCGGCATGCTTAGCACGTTGTTTGGTAGAAATCCACGTGGGCGTTCTGCGAAAAGCACCATTTGTATGCACATCTTGTGGTTTTGCAGAAAACTTCAATCTCGTCTACCAAAAGATGCATGTGCATGCTTAAAACGCGTTTTCGCACGAATCCGTGCGCGGGTGCTAAAAAGAGCAGCATCGGCATGCTTAGCACGTTGTTTGGTAGAAATCCACGTGCGCGTTCTGCGAAAAGCACCATTTGCATGCACATCTTGTGGTTTTGCAGAAAACTTCAATCTCGTCTACCAAAAGATGCATGTGCATGCTTAAAACGCGTTTTCGCACGAATCCGTCCGCGGGTGCTAAAAAGAGCAGCATCGGCATGCTTAGCACGTTGTTTGGTAGAAATCCACGTGCGCGTTCTGCGAAAAGCACCATTTGCATGCACAACTTGTGGTTTTGCAGAAAACTTCAATCTCGTCTACCAAAAGATGCATGTGCATGCTTAAAGCGCGTTTTCGCACGAATCCGTGCGCGGGTGCTAAAAAGAGCAGCATCGGCATGCTTAGCACGTTGTTTGGTAGAAATCCACGTGCGCGTTCTGCGAAAAGCACCATTTGCATGCACATCTTGTGGTTTTGCAGAAAACTTCAATCTCGTCTACCAAAAGATGCATGTGCATGCTTAAAACGCGTTTTCGCACAAATCCGTGCGCGGGTGCTAAAAAGAGCAGCATCGGCATGCTTAGCACGTTGTTTGGTAGAAATCCACGTGGGCGTTCTGCGAAAAGCACCATTTGCATGCACATCTTGTGGTTTTGCAGAAAACTTCAATCTCGTCTACCAAAAGATGCATGTGCATGCTTAAAACGCGTTTTCGCACGAATCCGTGCGCGGGTGCTAAAAAGAGCAGCATCGGCATGCTTAGCACGTTGTTTGGTAGAAATCCACGTGCGCGTTCTGCGAAAAGCACCATTTGCATGCACATCTTGTGGTTTTGCAGAAAACTTCAATCTCGTCTACCAAAAGATGCATGTGCATGCTCAAAACGCGTTTTCGCACAAATCCGTGCGCGGGTGCTAAAAAGAGCAGCATCGGCATGCTTAGCACGTTGTTTGGTAGAAATCCACGTGGGCGTTCTGCGAAAAGCACCATTTGCATGCACATCTTGTGGTTTTGCAGAAAACTTCAATCTCGTCTACCAAAAGATGCATGTGCATGCTTAAAACGCGTTTTCGCACGAATCCGTGCGCGGGTGCTAAAAAGAGCAGCATCGGCATGCTTAGCACGTTGTTTGGTAGAAATCCACGTGCGCGTTCTGCGAAAAGCACCATTTGCATGCACATCTTGTGGCTTTGCAGAAAACTTCAACCTCGTCTACCAAAAGATGCATGTGCATGCTTAAAACGCGTTTTCGCACGAATCCGTGCGCGGGTGCTAAAAAGAGCAGCATCGGCATGCTTAGCACGTTGTTTGGTAGAAATCCACGTGCGCGTTCTGCGAAAAGCACCATTTGCATGCACATCTTGTGGTTTTGCAGAAAACTTCAATCTCGTCTACCAAAAGATGCATGTGCATGCTCAAAACGCGTTTTCGCACAAATCCGTGCGCGGGTGCTAAAAAGAGCAGCATCGGCATGCTTAGCACGTTGTTTGGTAGAAATCCACGTGGGCGTTCTGCGAAAAGCACCATTTGCATGCACATCTTGTGGTTTTGCAGAAAACTTCAATCTCGTCTACCAAAAGATGCATGTGCATGCTTAAAACGCGTTTTCGCACGAATCCGTGCGCGGGTGCTAAAAAGAGCAGCATCGGCATGCTTAGCACGTTGTTTGGTAGAAATCCACGTGCGCGTTCTGCGAAAAGCACCATTTGCATGCACATCTTGTGGTTTTGCAGAAAACTTCAACCTCGTCTACCAAAAGATGCATGTGCATGCTTAAAACGCGTTTTCGCACGAATCCGTGCGCGGGTGCTAAAAAGAGCAGCATCGGCATGCTTAGCACGTTGTTTGGTAGAAATCCACGTGCGCATTCTGCGAAAAGCACCATTTGCATGCACATCTTGTGGTTTTGCAGAAAACTTCAATCTCGTCTACCAAAAGATGCATGTGCATGCTTAAAACGCGTTTTCGCACAAATCCGTGCGCGGGTGCTAAAAAGAGCAGCATCGGCATGCTTAGCACGTTGTTTGGTAGAAATCCACGTGGGCGTTCTGCGAAAAGCACCATTTGCGTGCACATCTTGTGGTTTTGCAGAAAACTTCAATCTCGTCTACCAAAAGATGCATGTGCATGCTTAAAACGCGTTTTCGCACGAATCCGTGCGCGGGTGCTAAAAAGAGCAGCATCGGCATGCTTAGCACGTTGTTTGGTAGAAATCCACGTGCGCGTTCTGCGAAAAGCACCATTTGCATGCACATTTTGTGGTTTTGCAGAAAACTTCAATCTCATCTACCAAAAGATGCATGTGCATGCTTAAAACGCGTTTTCGCACGAATCCGTGCGCGGGTGCTAAAAAGAGCAGCATCGGCATGCTTAGCACGTTGTTTGGTAGAAATCCACGTGCGCGTTCTGCGAAAAGCACCATTTGCATGCACATCTTGTGGTTTTGCAGAAAACTTCAATCTCGTCTACCAAAAGATGCATGTGCATGCTTAAAACGCGTTTTCGCACGAATCCGTGCGCGGGTGCTAAAAAGAGTAGCATCGGCATGCTTAGCACGTTGTTTGGTAGAAATCCACGTGCGCGTTCTGCGAAAAGCACCATTTGCATGCACATCTTGTGGTTTTGCAGAAAACTTCAATCTCGTCTACCAAAAGATGCATGTGCATGCTTAAAACGCGTTTTCGCACAAATCCGTGCGCGGGTGCTAAAAAGAGCAGCATCGGCATGCTTAGCACGTTGTTTGGTAGAAATCCACGTGGGCGTTCTGCGAAAAGCACCATTTGCATGCACATCTTGTGGTTTTGCAGAAAACTTCAATCTCGTCTACCAAAAGATGCATGTGCATGCTTAAAACGCGTTTTCGCACGAATCCGTGCGCGGGTGCTAAAAAGAGCAGCATCGGCATGCTTAGCACGTTGTTTGGTAGAAATCCACGTGCGCGTTCTGCGAAAAGCACCATTTGCATGCACATCTTGTGGTTTTGCAGAAAACTTCAATCTCGTCTACCAAAAGATGCATGTGCATGCTCAAAACGCGTTTTCGCACAAATCCGTGCGCGGGTGCTAAAAAGAGCAGCATCGGCATGCTTAGCACGTTGTTTGGTAGAAATCCACGTGGGCGTTCTGCGAAAAGCACCATTTGCATGCACATCTTGTGGTTTTGCAGAAAACTTCAATCTCGTCTACCAAAAGATGCATGTGCATGCTTAAAACGCGTTTTCGCACGAATCCGTGCGCGGGTGCTAAAAAGAGCAGCATCGGCATGCTTAGCACGTTGTTTGGTAGAAATCCACGTGCGCGTTCTGCGAAAAGCACCATTTGCATGCACATCTTGTGGTTTTGCAGAAAACTTCAACCTCGTCTACCAAAAGATGCATGTGCATGCTTAAAACGCGTTTTCGCACGAATCCGTGCGCGGGTGCTAAAAAGAGCAGCATCGGCATGCTTAGCACGTTGTTTGGTAGAAATCCACGTGCGCGTTCTGCGAAAAGCACCATTTGCATGCACATCTTGTGGTTTTGCAGAAAACTTCAATCTCGTCTACCAAAAGATGCATGTGCATGCTCAAAACGCGTTTTCGCACAAATCCGTGCGCGGGTGCTAAAAAGAGCAGCATCGGCATGCTTAGCACGTTGTTTGGTAGAAATCCACGTGGGCGTTCTGCGAAAAGCACCATTTGCATGCACATCTTGTGGTTTTGCAGAAAACTTCAATCTCGTCTACCAAAAGATGCATGTGCATGCTTAAAACGCGTTTTCGCACGAATCCGTGCGCGGGTGCTAAAAAGAGCAGCATCGGCATGCTTAGCACGTTGTTTGGTAGAAATCCACGTGCGCGTTCTGCGAAAAGCACCATTTGCATGCACATCTTGTGGTTTTGCAGAAAACTTCAACCTCGTCTACCAAAAGATGCATGTGCATGCTTAAAACGCGTTTTCGCACGAATCCGTGCGAGGGTGCTAAAAAGAGCAGCATCGGCATGCTTAGCACGTTGTTTGGTAGAAATCCACGTGCGCATTCTGCGAAAAGCACCATTTGCATGCACATCTTGTGGTTTTGCAGAAAACTTCAATCTCGTCTACCAAAAGATGCATGTGCATGCTTAAAACGCGTTTTCGCACAAATCCGTGCGCGGGTGCTAAAAAGAGCAGCATCGGCATGCTTAGCACGTTGTTTGGTAGAAATCCACGTGGGCGTTCTGCGAAAAGCACCATTTGCGTGCACATCTTGTGGTTTTGCAGAAAACTTCAATCTCGTCTACCAAAAGATGCATGTGCATGCTTAAAACGCGTTTTCGCACGAATCCATGCGCGGGTGCTAAAAAGAGCAGCATCGGCATGCTTAGCACGTTGTTTGGTAGAAATCCACGTGCGCGTTCTGCGAAAAGCACCATTTGCATGCACATTTTGTGGTTTTGCAGAAAACTTCAATCTCATCTACCAAAAGATGCATGTGCATGCTTAAAACGCGTTTTCGCACGAATCCGTGCGCGGGTGCTAAAAAGAGCAGCATCGGCATGCTTAGCACGTTGTTTGGTAGAAATCCACGTGCGCGTTCTGCGAAAAGCACCATTTGCATGCACATCTTGTGGTTTTGCAGAAAACTTCAATCTCGTCTACCAAAAGATGCATGTGCATGCTTAAAACGCGTTTTCGCACGAATCCGTGCGCGGGTGCTAAAAAGAGCAGCATCGGCATGCTTAGCACGTTGTTTGGTAGAAATCCACGTGCGCGTTCTGCGAAAAGCACCATTTGCATGCACATCTTGTGGTTTTGCAGAAAACTTCAATCTCGTCTACCAAAAGATGCATGTGCATGCTTAAAACGCGTTTTCGCACAAATCCGTGCGCGGGTGCTAAAAAGAGCAGCATCGGCATGCCTAGCACGTTGTTTGGTAAAAATCCACGTGGGCGTTCTGCGAAAAGCACCATTTGCATGCACATCTTGTGGTTTTGCAGAAAACTTCAATCTCGTCTACCAAAAGATGCATGTGCATGCTTAAAACGCGTTTTCGCACGAATCCGTGCGCGGGTGCTAAAAAGAGCAGCATCGGCATGCTTAGCACGTTGTTTGGTAGAAATCCACGTGCGCGTTCTGCGAAAAGCACCATTTGCATGCACATCTTGTGGTTTTGCAGAAAACTTCAATCTCGTCTACCAAAAGATGCATGTGCATGCTTAAAACGCGTTTTCGCACGAATCCGTCCGCGGGTGCTAAAAAGAGCAGCATCGGCATGCTTAGCACGTTATTTGGTAGAAATCCACGTGCGCGTTCTGCGAAAAGCACCATTTGCATGCACATCTTGTGGTTTTGCAGAAAACTTCAATCTCGTCTACCAAAAGATGCATGTGCATGCTTAAAACGCGTTTTCGCACGAATCCGTGCGCGGGTGCTAAAAAGAGCAGCATCGGCATGCTTAGCACGTTGTTTGGTAGAAATCCACGTGCGCGTTCTGCGAAAAGCACCATTTGCATGCACATCTTGTGGTTTTGCAGAAAACTTCAATCTCGTCTACCAAAAGATGCATGTGCATGCTTAAAACGCGTTTTCGCACGAATCCGTCCGCGGGTGCTAAAAAGAGCAGCATCGGCATGCTTAGCACGTTGTTTGGTAGAAATCCACGTGCGCGTTCTGCGAAAAGCACCATTTGCATGCACATCTTGTGGTTTTGCAGAAAACTTCAATCTCGTCTACCAAAAGATGCATGTGCATGCTTAAAACGCGTTTTCGCACAAATCCGTGCGCGGGTGCTAAAAAGAGCAGCATCGGCATGCTTAGCACGTTGTTTGGTAGAAATCCACGTGGGCGTTCTGCGAAAAGCACCATTTGCATGCACATCTTGTGGTTTTGCAGAAAACTTCAATCTCGTCTACCAAAAGATGCATGCGCATGCTTAAAACGCGTTTTCGCACGATATCCGTGCGCGGGTGCTAAAAAGAGCAGCATCGGCATGCTTAGCACGTTGTTTGGTAGAAATCCACGTGCGCGTTCTGCGAAAAGCACCATTTGCATGCACATCTTGTGGTTTTGCAGAAAACTTCAATCTCGTCTACCAAAAGATGCATGTGCATGCTTAAAACGCGTTTTCGCACAAATCCGTGCGCGGGTGCTAAAAAGAGCAGCATCGGCATGCTTAGCACGTTGTTTGGTAGAAATCCACGTGGGCGTTCTGCGAAAAGCACCATTTCCATGCACATCTTGTGGTTTTGCAGAAAACTTCAATCTCGTCTACCAAAAGATGCATGTGCATGCTTAAAACGCGTTTTCGCACGAATCCGTGCGCGGGTGCTAAAAGAGCAGCATCGGCATGCTTAGCACGTTGTTTGGTAGAAATCCACGTGCGCGTTCTGCGAAAAGCACCATTTGCATGCACATCTTGTGGTTTTGCAGAAAACTTCAATCTCGTCTACCAAAAGATGCATGTGCATGCTTAAAACGCGTTTTCGCACGAATCCGTGCGCGGGTGCTAAAAAGAGCAGCATCGGCATGCTTAGCACGTTGTTTGGTAGAAATCCACGTGCGCGTTCTGCGAAAAGCACCATTTGCATGCACATCTTGTGGTTTTGCAGAAAACTTCAATCTCATCTACCAAAAGATGCATGTGCATGCTTAAAACGCGTTTTCGCACGAATCCGTGCGCGGGTGCTAAAAAGAGCAGCATCGGCATGCTTAGCACGTTGTTTGGTAGAAATCCACGTGCGCGTTCTGCGAAAAGCACCATTTGCATGCACATCTTGTGGATTTGCAGAAAACTTCAATCTCGTCTACCAAAAGATGCATGTGCATGCTTAAAACGCGTTTTCGTACGAATCCGTGCGCGGGTGCTAAAAAGAGCAGCATCGGCATGCTTAGCACGTTGTTTGGTAGAAATCCACGTGCGCGTTCTGCGAAAAGCACCATTTGCATGCACATCTTGTGGTTTTGCAGAAAACTTCAATCTCGTCTACCAAAAGATGCATGTGCATGCTTAAAACGCGTTTTCGCACAAATCCGTGCGCGGGTGCTAAAAAGAGCAGCATCGGCATGCTTAGCACGTTGTTTGGTAGAAATCTACGTGGGCGTTCTGCGAAAAGCACCATTTGCATGCACATTTTGTGGTTTTGCAGAAAACTTCAATCTCGTCTACCAAAAGATGCATGTGCATGCTTAAAACGCGTTTTCGCACGAATCCGTGCGCGGGTGCTAAAAAGAGCAGCATCGGCATGCTTAGCACGTTGTTTGGTAGAAATCCACGTGCGCGTTCTGCGAAAAGCACCATTTGCATGCACATCTTGTGGTTTTGCAGAAAACTTCAATCTCGTCTACCAAAAGATGCATGTGCATGCTTAAAACGCGTTTTCGCACGAATCCGTCCGCGGGTGCTAAAAAGAGCAGCATCGGCATGCTTAGCACGTTGTTTGGTAGAAATCCACGTGCGCGTTCTGCGAAAAGCACCATTTGCATGCACATCTTGTGGTTTTGCAGAAAACTTCAATCTCGTCTACCAAAAGATGCATGTGCATGCTTAAAACGCGTTTTCGCACAAATCCGTGCGCGGGTGCTAAAAAGAGCAGCATCGGCATGCTTAGCACGTTGTTTGGTAGAAATCCACGTGGGCGTTCTGCGAAAAGCACCATTTGCATGCACATCTTGTGGTTTTGCAGAAAACTTCAATCTCGTCTACCAAAAGATGCATGTGCATGCTTAAAACGCATTTTCGCACGAATCCGTGCGCGGGTGCTAAAAAGAGCAGCATCGGCATGCTTAGCACGTTGTTTGGTAGAAATCCACGTGCGCGTTCTGCGAAAACCACCATTTGCATGCACATCTTGTGGTTTTGCAGAAAACTTCAATCTCGTCTACCAAAAGATGCATGTGCATGCTTAAAACGCGTTTTCGCACGAATCCGTGCGCGGGTGCTAAAAAGAGCAGCATCGGCATGCTTAGCACGTTGTTTGGTAGAAATCCACGTGTGCATTCTGCCAAGAGCACCATTTGCATGCACATCTTGTGGTTTTGCAGAAAACTTCATCCGCGTCTACCAAAAGATGCATGTGCATGCTTAAAACGCGTTTTCGCACGAATCCGTGCGCGGGTGCTAAAAAGAGCAGCATCGGCATGCTTAGCACGTTGTTTGGTAGAAATCCACGTGCGCGTTCTGCGAACAGCACCATTTGCATGCACATCTTGTGGTTTTGCAGAAAACTTCAATCTCGTCTACCAAAAGATGCATGTGCATGCTTAAAACGCGTTTTCGCACGAATCCGTGCGCGGGTGCTAAAAAGAGCAGCATCGGCATGCTTAGCACGTTGTTTGGTAGAAATCCACGTGCGCGTTCTGCGAAAAGCACCATTTGCATGCACATCTTGTGGTTTTGCAGAAAACTTCAATCTCGTCTACCAAAAGATGCATGTGCATGCTTAAAACGCGTTTTCGCACAAATCCGTGCGCGGGTGCTAAAAAGAGCAGCATCGGCATGCTTAGCACGTTGTTTGGTAGAAATCCACGTGGGCGTTCTGCGAAAAGCACCATTTGCATGCACATCTTGTGGTTTTGCAGAAAACTTCAATCTCGTCTACCAAAAGATGCATGTGCATGCTTAAAACGCGTTTTCGCACGAATCCGTGCGCGGGTGCTAAAAAGAGCAGCATCGGCATGCTTAGCACGTTGTTTGGTAGAAATCCACGTGCGCGTTCTGCGAAAAGCACCATTTGCATGCACATCTTGTGGTTTTGCAGAAAACTTCAATCTCGTCTACCAAAAGATGCATGTGCATGCTTAAAACGCGTTTTCGCACGAATCCGTGCGCGGGTGCTAAAAAGAGCAGCATCGGCATGCTTAGCACGTTGTTTGGTAGAAATCCACGTGCGCGTTCTGCGAAAAGCACCATTTGCATGCACATCTTGTGGTTTTGCAGAAAACTTCAATCTCGTCTACCAAAAGATGCATGTGCATGCTTAAAACGCGTTTTCGCACGAATCCGTGCGCGGGTGCTAAAAAGAGCAGCATCGGCATGCTTAGCACGTTGTTTGGTAGAAATCCACGTGCGCGTTCTGCGAAAAGCACCATTTGCATGCACATCTTGTGGTTTTGCAGAAAACTTCAATCTCGTCTACCAAAAGATGCATGTGCATGCTTAAAACGCGTTTTCGCACAAATCCGTGCGCGGGTGCTAAAAAGAGCAGCATCGGCATGCTTAGCACGTTGTTTGGTAGAAATCCACGTGGGCGTTCTGCGAAAAGCACCATTTGCATGCACATCTTGTGGTTTTGCAGAAAACTTCAATCTCGTCTACCAAAAGATGCATGTGCATGCTTAAAACGCGTTTTCGCACGAATCCGTGCGCGGGTGCTAAAAAGAGCAGCATCGGCATGCTTAGCACGTTGTTTGGTAGAAATCCACGTGCGCGTTCTGCGAAAAGCACCATTTGCATGCACATCTTGTGGTTTTGCAGAAAACTTCAATCTCGTCTACCAAAAGATGCATGTGCATGCTTAAAACGCGTTTTCGCACAAATCCGTGCGCGGGTGCTAAAAAGAGCAGCATCGGCATGCTTAGCACGTTGTTTGGTAGAAATCCACGTGGGCGTTCTGCGAAAAGCACCATTTGCATGCACATCTTGTGGTTTTGCAGAAAACTTCAATCTCGTCTACCAAAAGATGCATGTGCATGCTTAAAACGCGTTTTCGCACGAATCCGTGCGCGGGTGCTAAAAAGAGCAGCATCGGCATGCTTAGCACGTTGTTTGGTAGAAATCCACGTGCGCGTTCTGCGAAAAGCACCATTTCCATGCACATCTTGTGGTTTTGCAGAAAACTTCAATCTCATCTACCAAAAGATGCATGTGCATGCTTAAAACGCGTTTTCGCACGAATCCGTGCGCGGGTGCTAAAAAGAGCAGCATCGGCATGCTTAGCACGTTGTTTGGTAGAAATCCACGTGCGCGTTCTGCGAAAAGCACCATTTGCATGCACATCTTGTGGTTTTGCAGAAAACTTCAATCTCGTCTACCAAAAGATGCATGTGCATGCTTAAAACGCGTTTTCGCACAAATCCGTGCGCGGGTGCTAAAAAGAGCAGCATCGGCATGCTTAGCACGTTGTTTGGTAGAAATCCACGTGGGCGTTCTGCGAAAAGCACCATTTGCATGCACATCTTGTGGTTTTGCAGAAAACTTCAATCTCGTCTACCAAAAGATGCATGTGCATGCTTAAAACGCGTTTTCGCACGAATCCGTGCGCGGGTGCTAAAAAGAGCAGCATCGGCATGCTTAGCACGTTGTTTGGTAGAAATCCACGTGCGCGTTCTGCGAAAAGCACCATTTGCATGCACATCTTGTGGTTTTGCAGAAAACTTCAATCTCGTCTACCAAAAGATGCAAGTGCATGCTTAAAACGCGTTTTCGCACGAATCCGTGCGCGGGTGCTAAAAAGAGCAGCATCGGCATGCTTAGCACGTTGTTTGGTAGAAATCCACGTGTGCGTTCTGCCAAGAGCACCATTTGCATGCACATCTTGTGGTTTTGCAGAAAACTTCAATCTCGTCTACCAAAAGATGCATGTGCATGCTTAAAACGCGTTTTCGCACGAATCCGTGCGCGGGTGCTAAAAAGAGCAGCATCGGCATGCTTAGCACGTTGTTTGGTAGAAATCCACGTGCGCGTTCTGCGAAAAGCACCATTTGCATGCACATCTTGTGGTTTTGCAGAAAACTTCAATCTCATCTACCAAAAGATGCATGTGCATGCTTAAAACGCGTTTTCGCACGAATCCGTGCGCGGGTGCTAAAAAGAGCAGCATCGGCATGCTTAGCACGTTGTTTGGTAGAAATCCACGTGCGCGTTCTGCGAAAAGCACCATTTGCATGCACATCTTGTGGTTTTGCAGAAAACTTCAATCTCGTCTACCAAAAGATGCATGTGCATGCTTAAAACGCGTTTTCGCACGAATCCGTGCGCGGGTGCTAAAAGGCCGTGTCTGCTGTGCCCGGGGCACAGCAGACGAAAGGTGCCCGAAATGTCTACGTTCACCCATGACGTCACGTCCGCTATAACCCATGATGTCACATCCGCTCATTTCCATGGCGGCCGTCTTACGGAGCCGGCTGCGCTGCGAAACGGTCCGTATTCCGTGCCCACTTAGAGCGTGAGTAATTCATCTTTCCACGCTATATGCGTGTAATAAAGGATTGGGGCTGTGAGCAGTTTGATGCGTTACCATTAGGTACCTTGTGCGCATATTTTGCCTCCTGGCCACGTCAAATTGCAGCCGGCATGTGGAATGGGCCGTGGCATCTTATATGGAGCTGCTCATGTGAGTGGTATTGCCTCCGTCAGGATCGTCAGTGCGTGCAGAAGCTGTGCAGAACTGCTTTGGTCATATGCGAGTCAAGGTGTTTTCTTTAGCCGAGCGCAGTTTTCGAAAGCGAAACGACGCTTTTGCATCGATCAGCATATAGTGCCGTCGCCCATTTACAACACAGTCAATCAATGTCATTTTGTATGTCACTGGGAAACCGCCGAACGCAGGGAACTCACTCGCATGCGGGGAACTGCATAACTAGCCACTGGATTAGCGTGCCTCTTGGGAAGCTGCTTTGCATCAAAGGCCAGGTACCCTTGCTATGATTCACCGCAAAACATTTATCTCTAACTGCTTAATCTATTTGTATTGCGGTGAAGCTAACCTTACGGAACCGAATTTAGCAACGCTTTTTAGACTCCTGTATCTCTACCAGCCACTACCAAACGCTTGTCGGTACGTCTCTTGGCAAAGGTCCAGCTAAATCTCCCTGTTGGGAATTGGGGGGACTCACGTATATGAAAACTGCCAAGGAAAGCAGTTGCCCTCATGAAGGCACGCTCCCCTGTCGAAACATTTGCACCAGCCTGTTCGACCACCGTTATCACCGCAACATAGTTGTGTGTTGCGGTGAAGCATGCCAATATTGGGAAAGATTTACGTGAATCTGGAATGTATGGTTTCTGTTGGCGACGAACCTAATGTTCTACTCTCAACAAAGCAGATTTTTGCGGCAGGATGCATGGTGTCTTAAGAACTTTTGTTGGCTAAAGCCATACATGCCAGATTAGCTCTTGTCACAATAATACGCTTTACCGCAATACACAAGACGCCTCGCTGCAGGACACGCCCGCCGTAGTTAGCCAAAACCTTACGTGACCGTTCACTGCAAAACACCTCCTGTATTGCGGTGAATTGTAATAAAGCACATTTGTCAGTTTAGAATGTAAAGACCCTTGCCCTTCGCTTTTGTAATATTATGACTCAGTTTAATGAGAACATGTATTCACTGCTAAAAACATCCACATTGAACTAGAGATATGAACACTGATGGCAGCCTGTGTGATGTTTTATCTCTTTACTTCTTTTGTGTACCTGTCACGCTGCCATTATTAAATTTTCCTGTACTTTGTAAGGTGCTGACGTACATAACATTACATCGCAAGGAGCCACTGTGTAATTAGTGTTCAAGGACCAGTGTGATGGTTTTTCTCAAGAAAGGTTTGGGTTATTTTGTTGTGAAGGTTTTTTTTTTAGAGAGGTAGCTTTCTGAGAAGAAATCAGATGTCAGGAAATAGACCTCAGTGGCACAGTAATCTTGGCTGTCTTTTGCTGAAACGTGCCCTAGACATAATTGAGTGATTTGCACTTGCAACTAGACAGCAGCCTTAGCTTGGGAGACCAGTGATATGGCATATTTTATCAAACTAGGCGGCACATTGCATTACCAGTCCGAACACAGACCTGTTTAAATGTTTGTCACCTTTAACACCTAGATTTTCGACCATGAATTCAGAAAAATCTGTAGCACATTTAGAACCTAGATTTTAAATGCTGTATAAGTTGGCTTCTTGTTCACTGCAGCTGTGCTCGGCTTCTGTCCAAACGGGAGAGCACTTCTGCACAGCTTATTAGGGAACATCCTTATTTACATACCGTCTTTTTATTTATCTTGCCTACAATAACAATCAAATGTTTATAGCACATGAATGTGCTATGCATGAATCTTAACTTACAATGCCATGTTCAACAGCACAGTGCATGTAGCTTGTGTTGGTTCATTCAAGCTAAGCATTGCTATAGCCTTTAACTGTAGGTATCATGGTATGAGAGCAGAGAAATGGATATGCAAAGACAGTTGGGTACATTGAGACAACATCTTTGTTGTGTGTGAAAAGGTGACAGATACACAATATGGGGAGAACGCATGCACTTTCATATTTTCTTGCGCACAAAGAAAGCCGGAGGAATAAGGTTTCTTCACTGTGCCATAGAAACTATATGTTTGCTCTCAAAGGTAATTCTGATTCATTGGATATGTTCCTGTGCTGTGTTTATTTTCTTGAGTGTGCTTTAGTTTTTGCACGTTAATGTTTCAAACTCGTTTTTGTTTTCACAGACTGAACATCCCACGTCTTGGTTTGACTTCCTGGTACGGGATACTTGCACTTAGCATGGAGTGATGAAGCAGAGCAGTGTACTTTTATTAAATGTGCAGATTTTAGCAGTATAACAGCCGTTCATTAAAAAAACATGTGTGCTGAAAATAAAGTGTTCTTACCCACATCCCTCGTTGTCTATTTATTTATTTATTAATACTGTCAAGCCTCATAGAGGGTCATAACAGAGAGGACAATCCAATTACATAAATCAAATATGGACAATGTCAATGTACGTAAAGTTGCTTAACACTTGTCAATTCACAGTGAATAAGATGTTCACTTGAATGCTGTTCAGCACACTTCTGACATTTATCAAAATACGTACAATGAATATCAAGTTGCACATATCACTTGACACTTCAAAACTAAATCGAAAACTCCCATAAATATGCCTCAGCAGCATTTTCAAAGTCGGTGACATCTTTTAGGCTAACAATAGCGTTTGGCAATTGGTTCCACATTTCTATCGCATCCAGGAAAAAATGAGTATCGATATGTATCACTATTGATACGGTCGGCTTTATGACATAGTCGTGGTTAGTTCGCGGGTATCTTTTGCCTAGAGCATGTAGATATTTGAGCTTATCAATCTAAAGTTGATCCTGCATTATTTGATAAAGCACCTTCAGCCTATATTTTTTTCCTACGTACCTCAAGAAGATAGAAGTTGTAACGCTGTAACATAAGCGTGACCGATTCCTTCCTTCGGTATGTCGAACAAATGAAACGTGCCGCCAGACTCTGTATCCTTTCCAACTTCCTCTTAAGCGTCACTTGATGGGGACTCCAAACAACGGCTGAATATTCTAGTATCGTCCTAATGAAGGCGGTGTACGCAATAAGTTTTACATTACGCGATGCACGTTCCAGTTTTTTTTTCTCAGAAAATATGACTTTTGATAGGCAGTCATGCAGACGTTATCTATATGTTGGTTCCATGTCAATTTTGCTCGTATTCCTGTATTCTCATCAGCAAAACCACTTATATGGGGAACTGATCATGATAAGTGCTCATGAGCATTTTAAAGAACAGCCTTAAACCCTACTCATGCACTCGTAAAATGTATAGATGCAGTGAAATTGAAACAGAAGGCAAAATAGCAAACATGATGCAGTATTTGTCAGACAATTATGTCAGAAATTTTTGCATAGAACAATTTACTTAGAGCATACTAGCACTACAAAGTACCCATATTTCTTGTTAGGCATACATTACCACAAGCTTTTAAATGTGGTCACAAGAGAGATGCTGGCTTTAATGAGGAACTATAGAGGTTAAAGGCAGCCATGAAAATGTATTAAGAAATAATGCAATGCATAGCATTTACTCAGTTCAGAGAGCTTCCAAAGTTGCCATAAGGCCTTGATAGCTGTGGATGAGGGAACAGTTGTAGTCCAATTGGAGTATGAGGAATGAACATTAAGATCGAAACAAGTAAGAACTTGTATTGCAATTAAAAAATATTGCTATACCTTTAAAAAGACAGTGAAATGAAATTTGTGTGACAATTTCCTTTTCCTTCTACTTCATTTAGGTTCAACATACTTATTTTAGTAACACAAAAAAGCAGAGGCGTGAAGCACATAAGAAAGATGCTAGTCTGTTTTTATATTCTGCCTTCTCTAAATTCAAAGTTCAGTAAAGTTAACTTAGAAAGCTACAGTGAAGCCATTGCGTCTGCCTGTATGGTGCATAACAGCAGCAATCGCCAGCCTAACTGCTTGGGTTTACAGTGCCTTATCTGTATTGTATACCTTTTAAGTGCTGAGCTACTGGAAGATTGATTAAGGTGGCCAACATGCTGAACCAGTAGTTTACTGAGTAAAATACATGGAGAAGGGTGGAAAGATAGGACAGAGCACAGGGGATGTATTCCGTGTCCACCTAGTGGAAATGTCCATTTCATCCGCTGCTGAAGTTCTGATTGGCTGGGCTGGGGTAAGCATGAGAAGGAGACATGCTCCCCCAGCTAATTCAGCAGAAGAGGATATGGACATGTCCACAAGATGAATACTTACAAAGCTATTTAATAGAGTACTTCTGTAACCAACATGCCTGCTATGCCATCCTTGCTTTCAATGTCTGTCTTAGTAAAAGTGTGAAAGAACCAGGTTTGTGCATGAAAAGCCTTCCTGAGGGTGTGTGCCTTGAAGCCCATAGTGGTAATCACAGGAAACGGGGGTGGATCCAGAGTAGCACCAAAGGGCAAGCCTTCATCGAAACAAATATGGAGGGAAGTGACTGCATGCTCAAGCTTGTCAGCTCACAAGTTTGCCAAGACCAAGTGATGTCAGAAGTTGATGAAGCCTACATGGTTAATGTATAACCGCTTAGGCCAAAATTATTTAGATACTTTTTATGAGAACTACGTATTTACTGGAAATCTCAAAATAATTATGTTAGTGCAGAATACCTTCCACTAGATGTGACTTCCTTGAAAGAATGAAAATGTTTGAGTTGTACTTGTGTGGTGCATGAAGTTACTTAAAAAAAAAAAAACTCAGCAATGGAAACAAAATGCAAAGAGTAGTATTTGAAATAAATTGCCACCTCTTTAGGGCTAGATGAATTCAAATAATAATAACAATAAGCAAATGAAGATCGGGCATACAAGATAGATGCTTCGGCTCCCACTTGAAAGCCTTGTTCGCAAAGATTGCGAACAAAGCTCCAGTTGAACCAGTTCTTATTTTTCATTTTTATGGTTAGCACCTAATTTTAAACTACTTACCGTGCCTCTTTTGACCAAACCAGACAGGCTGCCGTCAAACTCTTCACTACTTCAACGCAAATAACTGGAGGTTGGCAAATACATTTTTCTAATAGGAATAGTAGGTAACGAATAGTCAAACACTGATGCATACAGTTACAGCAGGCATATTTATATTGGAATTAAGCACCATGCTTATATTGTCTAGTAAAAAAAGGACAGCTATCAAGGAAGATTAGGATTATTTTTAAGCAAAAGCAATTATACCTCATATACTTGAAGCAGACGTAGTGCTTCTCAAGAATCACGTCCAAACTGCACACACTAAAACATTAAGCTGGGATACTCAAAAAGACAAGTACATGTTTTGCTCGCCAAGTGACTTTTAATGTGCTCAATTATGTAAAGTGTGCTATTATATGATTAATGTAATTTGCTAATGTAAAGAAAGAACAAGCCAAGATCTCTTGCTTCATATATATGCGCTGAATCAAGAAAGTAATTAAGGAAGAAGAACACCAGAAATAAACACAAATATTTGTGTGCTTTCTGGCATAAAATAATTCTCATGTAAGCCACATAACATGCTTTCCAAAGCATCCCCTACCTTAACTTACAGCTGCATTACATGAAGGCACTTTCTAAGAACCCACATGCTTCATGATCATTCATTGTGTTAGTGACTCCTACTGAAGTAGACTGAGAACATATCTGGGCATTACATTCAATAGCTGATGTAAAGTGAAAAGACGGCTGCTTGTAGGTATGAATGAACCAAGTGAATAAGAAATATAAGTTCTCAAACTTCTAGTAGTAAGTGTGGCAGCACTTAAGAAGAACATATTGCAACTAAAAATTGCAATACATGATGAAATAACTGAAATAGCTAGGGAGAGTTTAATAGACCAATAAACAGGAAACTGCAAATTCCCAACATTTCTGAATACTTTTCTTCACATGTACTCACCTCATAAGTATGACTTCCCTTAATGCTCGAACCTCTGCCTCAATTTCATAATTCCCCATTCTCGCTGCTTCGCTCATGCTGATTGACATCTAGCACAAAGGTTGGCAAAAGTAGCTCAGCATGTGCATGTGTTGTGAGGCAAGCTGCCCACATCTGGTAGCCGCATGCCAATTTCTCAAAGTAGATGAAAGGGAAGCCTTGAGGGTAAACCATAGAGAAGACGGATACCTTGGTTCAATGATAACTGAAAACACCAACATGGAAAATTTGGACAGCCCACAGAATCAGCAGAATTGACATAGTTTGGAAAAACTGAAAAGATGCATTATGATATTTATGTTACACAGGTTCCAGTCAAGTTGAAGATTTTCACTGTCTAATAAACTTACAAGACAATACATGACCAGCAATAATGTATGGAACCTAAACAATTTTAATAAAGTCATCTGATCCCGAAGAAGCACTAAACAAATTCTGCACTTTATTTTTATTGGCCGTTTCGACTAACACACGCACGGTAAATTTGGGAAAAAGTATAAATATCCGCGCAACCCATGGATGACGGAGGGTCTTCTA
This sequence comes from Dermacentor andersoni, assembly GCF_023375885.2. NCBI lineage: Eukaryota > Metazoa > Arthropoda > Arachnida > Ixodida > Ixodidae > Dermacentor > Dermacentor andersoni. Next base: position 101,111 of record NW_027314876.1, on the reverse strand, counting down.
GAAAGTTTAAGAAAGAAGGAAAACATGTACAAGAAAACTAAATGTCAGCTCTTTAATACTAGACTAGCTAGACGCTATAGTAGATACTGTAAATTACTGAATGTTTTACTTAAACATGTGAAAAAAAAGTACTACAAAAATAAATTTGATCAGAATAAGGATAACCCCAAAAAGCAATGGCAGTTATTGAACTCTTTTCTTAACAAATCGTCTGTTGATGCCTCTATAACCAAAATAAATTACAATGGCCTCACTCTTTCTGAGCCCAACGAAATTGCTAATGCTTTTTTGGACTACTTTTCTTCTGTTTACACTAATAACAACACACATGCGCAGTTGCATAATAGTTTGAGCCGTACGACACAATCGTTCTTCTTGTTACCAGCTACACCAAATGAAGTGTGCTCCACGATTGCTAACCTTAAAAATACAGGGCCTGGCTTAGACAATATTTGTGTCAGGCATTTAAAACTGGTTGCGCATTTAGTTTGCGACACACTCTGTAATATCATCAACCTTATGTTCAAAGAAGGTGCATTCCCTTCATTTTTAAAAAATGCCAAGATTATTCCTGTTTTTAAATAAGGCGACAAACACGTACACAGTTAATAATTACCGACCAATTGCAATTCTTTCCTGCCTTAGTAAACTCATTGAGAAATTATTTGTTAAACGTCTTAATAACTACTTAACAAAGTTTAAATTGCTAAAGAACAATGAATTTCGTTTCCGCCCAGGAAGTTCCACGAATCTAGCTGTCCTATCTCTAACTGACTACATAAAAAAAATGTATTGATTTGGGAAACTTAGTTGGTTCTGTATTTTTAGACTTCAGTAAAGCTTATGACACGGTTAACCATCAAGTCCTGTTTAATAAACTTGACTCTTATGGTATAACCGGTCCTGCGCTAACATTCTTAAAAAATTATTTACTTGACCGGCCATACACAGTACATGCAGCAAATACTTTCTCAGTAACAAAATGTATTAACCAAGGTGTACCACAGGGATCAGTTCTGGGCCCTTTGCTTTTCCTTTTATATATTATTGATCTTCCGGATTCTCTTAACTCCACCAACTACGTTCATTGCATTTTATATGCAGATGACACAACCATATCTTCATCTGACAAATCTGTTACTACTCTTACTTCTAAGTTAAATATTGCATTAAGTAACAATGTAAAATGGTGTAGCAACAATTACTTAGTTCTTAATCCTTTAAAAACTAAATTTATGTTATTCAAAAGTGCTCAAAGGGCCTTAACTTCTATTCCTGAAGTAAAGCTTGGAATTAATTCAATTCCCATTAGCACCGATGTCACTTTTCTTGGCATACATCTTGACCCTAACCTTACATTTCGCTCTCACTTCCAACATCTCAAGCACAAGACTGCGTTTGGTATACGTGCATTAATCAAAGCTCGCCCTTTTTTATCTCATGAGGCTCTGCTAGCGTTGTATTATGCATTCATTCATAGTCACATTAATTACGGCATTGTTTCATGGGGCAACACATACGCTTGTCACTTATCATCAATTCAACATATCCAAAATCAGTCGATACACATTATCACTTCTAGCTCCATGCAATCCAATGCCTCTTTGTTACTTCGCGCGTATAATATCTTGCCTATTAATAATTTGTTCCAGTTTAACATACTCGTCTTACTCCACAAGTTGCTTCATAATAACCTTACGTTTCCGTTCATTGCAACTGACCTTTTGCAGAATAAAAATATGACCAGATTTGCGGCTAACAACAATTTCTTGTTACCCATGGTTCATACCAATTATGGCAAAAAAACATCTTCCTTCGCTGCAATTTCTCTTTGGAATGAATTACCATCAACAATAAAATACTGTACTTCTCTTGCAATTTTTAAAAATTTTTAAGCATCATTTCCTGCGTTAACTGTGATGTGGCGGTGTACCTTTGACTTTTATCTCACATGTCATTTCTTGTATTTCACCCATGCTTTTTTCCGACTTTCTTTTATAACGTGCTTTTTCGTGTTTGATTGTAAATGACATGTCTAGTGATGTATTTGATCTGTAGATGTTGTTTATAATATGCTAACTTGCTGACTATTGATATCACCATCAATCTTGTTATTATTAACCGAGGGTCCCATTACAGTTCTCTCACTTTGGGACCCTCGTCTGTATATTTGTCATGTAATTACTTCTTTTTTTTTGGAACCAATAAATCTGAATCTGAAATATGAGAAGTCAGGATGGAGAAGTGACTAAATTGAGGATGCTAAAATGGATGAGCTGGAGGCAGATTGTGAAGACAGGTCTTAAAAAATTAACATTCAACACACACTTAAGTTGGCAAAGATTGGACTCAATGTTCAAGAAGAAATTGACTAATATAATTGATTGGTATACATACATGAGAGAGCAGCAACAATACAGCAGAGATAACTGTCATTCAAGAGGGAAGGACGTCAGTCTAAAAATTAACATTTGATCAGAAGAATGGTTATGCATGGGCTAAGGCTCATGTACAATTCTGTATGGTACGCATGATGTCAGAGCTGCATCGCATAAGGAACTGTGGCCTTACATGCCTCGATTATGAAATGATGTGGGCCAAGAGTGGAACAAGGATAGCACCAAGAGGGGGCCTCCTCCAAAAGTAGAACGGTAGGGAAACAGGGCGAGAGAGATTTTCTACTCAACAGATACAGAGTTATATGAGTCATAGTCATAGAAACCATGACCCAAGGAGCTGAACAACAAGGTATATAAATTCAAATCTCTATACAGTTAAGCCTCAGTATAACGAAATTCTCGATATAACGAAGTATTTAACTTTTCATAACCTCTTCTCCATAGAACACCATGCCTTTAGAGCCTCAATATAAAGAAGTGTGTTTGTGTGCAATTTCAATATAACGAAATTTTGCTTCTGCCGCAGAGGAGTGCCAAGACAATCAATGGTAACTTCCGCGGACGCAGATAGTCAAATGATTGAATTACAAGCGGCTGCTTGCAAACGCACCTCTCAAACGGCGTGCAGCGCGACAAGAACAGCTTGGAGCCGCATCATGTTCCGTATAAATTAAGTCCAAGTGCGATCAGATCCTATCGCGCCCCGCGCACTTGTGCTTTAGGTGCGAGTGAAAGTGTGCGAGGGTGAGACAAGAAAGATGGTGGCTTCATAAGTGCGCCCTTCCCACGCGAGCAATGGCAAAGTGGGGAAGGAAAGCGAGCTGGCGGTAACGCGATCAAGCGCGCGCGAGGGGGCGGAGTGGGGGGGGGGTAAGTTGACGCGCGTCTCGGCCATGACTGCGCGTGGCTGTAAGCGCGGCTGAGCGCATATGCAGCCGCGCACCCTGCTCTAGAGGTAATCTGCTGCATGTGGAAAGAGCGGGGATGCCAAGACGGCGTGGCATCATGTAAGCTGTTTTCCAGTACGTTTAGTATTGAAGGTTGCGCAATCTCGAGTTTTGATGACCCGTTGGAACGAGAAGCAGACGAAGCATTCGCTCCCAGCTGCCGGCGCTTTTCATGATAGCGTCGTCGCAGTGCGACCGGGCGACGCTTTGGGGGCGGAGTGCACGCGAAAGCATATGGCGTCACTTAATTCGTACCGCTGATGTGAAGATATCAACGTGGCATGAAACCGTATCATTCATCGCCGCTGACTCCTATATTTCTCAAAATAAATTGTTTTCTCATTCAAACGCTTTTTTTTATTGCCCAATAGTTCAGAAAATTGCATGTCCCCTTTCTGCGCAATAAAAATCGATCGGCGACTGTACTCATTTGCATAACAGATCGAATTTCAATGCAACGAAATTTCTATATAACGAAGCGAATTGCCGATTTTACCTACTTTGTTATATCAAAGTTTAAGTGTATAACGAAATTTCCTGTTCTCTACACGGGGGCGGCAATGTGGGCTTGTTCGTTGATCATCATGGAACAGCATGTAGTGTAGTGCAGCAAAAACAAGAACACAAGAAGAAGTGAAACACAGACACAAGCGCCTAATTATGTCTGTGTTTTGCTTTTTCTTGTGTCCTTGTTTTCGTTGCATTACACTACATGACATTCAATACTTTCACTGTCACATTCATGAGCACTGAAAACCTAGAATCAACTAATATCTTGCCTGATTTGCCATAATTAAAAAAAAATGTGGGTATAGTAGGTCTAATTGAGTTCTGGTGATTTTAGTATCACTGACATATAGCTTTTAAGAATGTTTAATCGTTTCTTCTGTTAAGGCAGAGTACATGCTCAACTGCTACAATAAGTGTGAATGTAGGCAAAAACGACATTTCTGGCTCTTGCATCAATTTTATGGCATGTTGCGTGACCTAATCAAGTGGTTTGAATTTGACGAAGTTCTCGATTTAACAAAATAAGACCTCACATCCCAATAAAATTTATTAACTAGACTTATTGTACTTTATAACCAAAGTACTGTATAACTATAAGCAGCTACAGCCGCCAAGAGTGGCGAGCAGAATTGAAATGAAATTGCTTTAGTCGAAACACGCCGAGCGCTGCTGTTAAAGTACGCGCCACATGCATTGGGCAACTGCGGGAACTGTGGTACCACATGCAGTTATTCAAAGCAGCACATTAAAGTGCCGCGGACTCAAATTGGTTGGTAAATGCATTCGGAACCAGTCTTTCGATTACTCAATTGATACATCAGCCACACACTCGCATAGCACGGCCACGTGGCAAACGCAGCCATGCGGACGCTTCACTATGCACTGATCGGCTGGTTGCAATATTGGGGCACTCTATGGGTGCATGTTTAAAGCACAGCGTTTTTTGCCTATCGCATGATCGTTGCGGGTGCTCCATGGCTGAGTGTATTGCATGGTACAGAATTGGCCCCAGTACCAAAAGTACACAGGTAGGGTGGTCCGTGTAGACGAAGCGTGAACGCGAGCTCAACATAACCACGTCGTCATTATTCTATAGCGATTATTTATGCGAAAGCGTCAAATGGCCCATTGAGCAAAAAAGCCGGCGTCTGTCGTCTCAGCGAAACAGCACCTAAAATCCCATTGGCTGCGACCACGTCACAAGCGCACCTCGACGAAACAGAGTGGGTGAAAGGGTACACCTGCTGTCGCTATAGTGCACCAGGTGTTGCGTGAGGGGAGAGGGCGTCGCCGCGACGCCACGTCATCCTTGCTCTCGCAAGCCGCCGCCCGGTCCGTATCTCCCCTCTCCACTGGGCTTAACTGCTGCGCGTGCCTGCCGGCCTTGGTGGCCACTGCTGTTTCCTGGTCTCTGGTCATGCAGCACGTCGGTGGCATGTGGTGTTGGCACCGCAGGCTGCTGCTGCTTGCTAGCTTGGGCCCAATGTAGCTCTAGGGTGCATCACTTGCAGCGTAAAACTCGAAGGACTGCTCAGCCGCATTCAATTGGGCATTAATGCTTTCGCAATCACAACTCAGATAAGACATGCTTAGCTGTCCTCATATGTTTTTCTTTAGTTGCCAAGTGGATGCAGCATTGTTCACCATTCACAGTCTTCAATCTGTCGTCATCATTGCATTGTCATTTCAAATTAGTTGTAATATCACGCCGTCGGATGCTGCCGCCTTCACGCTGTGTAGTAAATACGCAGTCATTGCCATGCATGCACTCATCATCCCAAAGTCGTTATGCCTCAATCGTGATGACTCTAGAATTGTCATCCCATCTTTGATCATGCCATCGTTGTCACCGCATCAGCATCATACTGTTGTCGGCATTCGACAGATGCATTACACAAATTAGCATTACCTTTTCAGCTTCTAGAACAGAATGCACGTGGTGATCTACCGCAGTAATATCATGAGAGACACTTGGGCGGAACAATTGCTGGCCTCAATTGCCAAGCCTCCCTGTGACATCATTTATTTCAATCTCCATAATAATCTTAAATTGTGTCACAAAACTTCTACAACAAATGTCAACATGGTTTCCATAAGACCTTGTCTCTCATGAAAAACACAACTATATTGTCATGTTCACTAACTTGATCTCCTCCATTGAACTTAGTTCTTGCGTTGAATGGATGCTTCTAGCATTTTAAATTCTGCTACTTTGTGCCACTGCCTCCTTCTCCTGAATAAGCTAACTTAATATTGATCCACATGCAATTACTAAAATTCACTGAGTGCTTTCTTCATGACTAAACACAATTTGTATGTTAACAACTCCAATTCATAAATCTGTCTTTTGTCACTTCTGGCATGCCACAATGCTGAGTGTTTAGGCCCTTGATTTTTCTCATTTTAGATCTCGCAATGGACTTAACGTAGAAAACTAAACTTTCTGTTGATGACTGTGTCTTTTGTCGTGAAACAACCGAACTCTGGCAGGTCCGTTTCTGTTCAAACAGACTAAACAAATGGCCCAATCAGTAAAAAAGGCAGCGTCAGTCGTCTCAGCGAAATGGAACCTCAAATCCCATTGGTTGTGACCTCTACGGAGCAGAGCGGGTGAAAGGGTACATCTGTCGTCGCTCTAGCGCGTCAGGTGTTGTGTGAGGGGAGAGGGCACCGCCGCAATGCCACGTCATCCTTACTCTCGCAAGCCGGCGCCCAGTCCATATCACCCCCCCCCCCACTGGGCTTAGCTGCTGCACAAGTCCAGTGGGGCAATGTCTACACTAATGTCTCTCCGGGGTGCCATCACTAGTTAAAAACCTAACATATGTACCCTAGCAAAAAAAACTGATAGAAATTTCTATAGTCTCTTAGGAATATGTATAGGTTGTACGGGTCCTTCTAAGAGTGATATACATTCCTACCTGACCCATAGAACTCTTTACCAGACTGGCAGGCAGCAGATAGATCTCACTGTGCTGCCTACAAGACCAAATAGCATGATGTACGTATCAGTCTTTTAAACCCAGATAGAGATCGTCATATGACATACAGAAATCTGATTGAGGCACTGATAAAGCATGTTAGAAATAGCACACATGCCGGTGCCCACATGCCTGAAGAGACGTTTTTAAAATGAACTGAATATACAACCCTGAATGCATTGCCTGCCACGTGAACAGATTAACAAACACAGTTGGGATATTGGAGTATCAAATAAAAATGAAGTGTGTAAACTGTGCAATTATCAAAACTTTTTACAGCTTGTATGCAGATATATTATTCTAAACATGTTTCAACATAAATTAAAGCACACGTTTTCAAAGCACAGCAGCGTTACTTAGCCTGTGAAACTACATTGGGGAAGTTGCATGAGAAAAGTATCAGTCCATCTTTGCAGCAGGTGTGCTCCAGCTCTTTTAATACAAAATTACATTTACAAATTTTGCGAGACGGATGTGCAACATTTAATGCATATCCAAAACAGGATTACTGTCATCATCATCATCATCATTATATTTATGTCCACTGCAGGACGAAAGCCTCTCCCTGCAATCTCTAGTTACCCCTGTCCTGCGCCAACCGATTCCAACTAGCACCCGCAAATTTCCTAATTTTGGCGCACCACCTAGTCTTCTGGCATCCTCTACTGCACTTCCCTTCTCTTGGTACCCATTCTGTCACCCTAATGGTCTAACGGTTATCTAATCTGCGCATTACATGACCTGCCCAGCGCCATTTCTTTCTCTTAATGTCTATTAGAATATCATCTACACCCGCTTGCTCTCTTGTCCAAACTGCTCTCTTTCTGTCTCTTAAAGTTGTACTTGGCATTCTTCGTTCCATCCCTCTTTGCACGGCCCTTAACTTGTTCTCAAGCTTCTTTGTCAGTCTCCAAGTCTCTGCGCCATATGTCAGCACCCATAAAATGCACTGATTGTATACTTTCCTTTTCAATGATAATGGTAAGCTCCCAGTCAGGAGCTCACAATGCCGGCCGTATGCGATCCAGCCCATTTTTATTCTTCTGTGAATTTCCTTCTCATGGTCAGGGTTTCCTGTGATTAGTTGACCTGGGTAGACATACACCTTCACAGACTCTAGATGCTGACTAGCGATCTTGAACTCTTGTTCAATGTGCCCGGTTATTTATCATTATCTTTGTCTTCTGCATATTAATCTTCAGCCCCACTCTTACACTCTCCCTGTTAAGGTCCTCAATCATTTGTTCTAACTCGTCCGCAGTGTTCCTGAATAGAACAATGTCATTGGCAAACCGAATGTTGCTGAGGTGTTCGCCGTCGATCCCTACTCCTAAACCTTCCCAGTTTAATAGCTTGAATACTTCTTCCAAGCACTCAGTGAATAGCACTGCAGAGATTGTGTCTACTTCTCTGATTCCTTTCTTCATAGGTATCTTCCTACTGTTGTAATAAAGTTTATTTACAAAAGCAAAACAAAGCACTTTCAAGACTGTGGATACTAACTGTAGCTCTAACATGTCCGGCTGAGTTTGTGAATGCCATAAATTAGATACTACCAACGTGATTTCATTCTAGCTACTTTCTGGGCTAGTTTGTGCATACTTGATTTGAAAACTAGAACAATGCTAATGCATCCATCCACAAAGGAACAAGGACAAGACACAAGCAACATGACTACAAACATGACTAGGGTTTATTTTACACTCCATTATCTAAAGAATAAGCAAGCAACTTTAGCCACATTTAAACAAACACATAACAGGAAGAACACAGACTGAAGTACCAACTTCACCATGCCCATTTGTGCTCACAGATGCTGTATAGAACACCAGGTCTAATTGGCATATGCTTTTATAATATTACAACTTCATATGAAGCTATTTTCTCTAGACTATGCATTTTTGCATTCACCCCAAAAGTGTTGTGATATGTCACAGAACACAAGTGAGCTTGTGCAAAAAGAACAAACTGGCATGGCACACTGACAGGAAGCAAGGAAACAGGACAAGCATTGCTACTGGTACAAGATCTACAGGAATATATCAGAACATGACAATACAGCAATATTATTTAAGCAAAAGTGAGTACAGATCTGAGAACTTATTCAAGTAAGAACATGGATTTACCATTTTTAAAACCACATAATCATGAACAAAAACAGCTAAACATCAGTGCACATATTGCAAAATCAGAAGACACAATTCTTCACTGGGTGCTAGTTCAACCACCGCACGTTGAAATGTGTAAAAGTAGTTTAACCTGTGTAGCCTTCAGCATGCGAAAGCAAAGAAGACTATCAGAACAGGCTTCATATATAGTGTTTGGAGTCTTTGATTCAAACCATAATACACTGTTAAAATAAAATTTCAGAGTTTGCTTGTTTGATTCAGAAAAAAGATAGTGTCTGAGTCATGCTGCCACAGTTAACGGATAAACTTGCACCAGCTACATTGAGTCAAAGGAGTAAATAAAGTGAGGCAGAAGGATGCATGGTGTGAAAATGATGCTGTTGTATCAAGTAGCATAACTGCTCACTTAACATTCAGCTGCTTTCCATGCCTCTGCATACAGACTGAGAAACTTTACCTCTTCACCATCTGCTAATGAAGCAGTGTTTGTTCACTGTGATCACCCACTCAAGGCAGTCACGTGGTTAAGTAAGGCCCTTCGCTACATGTAAGGACACCGACCCGAAACTGTGCATAAGTCCTGTAAAATATTGTCATTTTTTGGCTACTGCAGCTGTTCATCAGCAGCTGCATCACTACTGCCAACATGCAGACCATGCAATTCCCCAAGCACTTAATCAACAAGAGTACAATAATGAAGAGTGGCAAATTGGGCTAGCTGGTTCATTAGGAAAACAAGAAGCTATCGCAAGAAAAAATAAACACTCTAGAATTTTGACGGCTCTGGCTTGGTTAATATATTCAAACATCAAAAAGCTGATTATTACAGAACGCCATAAAGTGTGGTGCACTGTTACCAACTGTTGTTTTTTAAAGCTATAACCTGTTATTACCAGACATTCATGTACCATGGCTGAAGACATACTGTTCATCGTTGCCATGTCTTGAGCATGGGAATTAGTCTCTTTCATAAAGGTTTCGTATTGTCCATTAAAAAATATTGTAGTCTATTTCTATAAACACATAAAGGTGCATAACTTCGCTGGGTGTTACGTAAACTAGTGGCTCCTCTCTCCTGACGCAGACTGAAAGGTGCTTTGCATGGAGAATTTCAACAGGAAATAGTTTCTTGCATTTCAGAATTATACAAGAATTCGCTCCAGTAAGAATTCTACAAATGAGAGAAAACGCACCTGAGAAGCTAACAAATGCACTGTTTTTAGTCTTTATAGTTCAAGTGTACTGGAGAGAGTGGAATGTTTGTTGGTTGATGACCATTCAGTAATATTCAGTGACACTTGTTGACTCACCGCCACGGTTGTGGACTACAGCCTGTTTTTCACTTTCATCCAAGTTCAGGCACAGCTTTCCAGTGCCTAACAAAACTGTCTGCTGATCAGCTCCCCTCTCCTGTGCACCAAAAAAACTCACTGCTTCTGGTGAAAGATTTAAACTAGCTTTAGCTGCCTGTAACTTTCGAGCAACTACATAACATTCCAATATTTGTAAAGGAACATCATTAGCTCCGCTGACCAATTTCACAAGAAGTTCATTTCCGCCTTCAAATACAAATGAAGAATGCGACCAATGAGGTCCTAGTTTAGCTGCACTTTTAGGAAGATGCAGGATTTGGTGTACATTGTATGTCATTGCACCCAATCCAAACAAAGACTGTGCTCTCACAACAAACTCCGAGAGAAGATCAGATGATCTCATTATGGTCATCTGAAGTGACGGTGTCTAGTAGAAGTATATAGACACCTTCCACAAGCAAACTGGAATGTCTGACATACTTATCTGGCAAAAAGCCATGAAGGCATGGTAATGAATAATGAAGAACCCACCACTTCCATTCACTAGCTTTTGAGATTGTGAAGTCTAATAATCTTTGTGGTGTATGTGTGAACCAATTCGGTGGCTTGATTGCCGATAACCTCCTTTTTAAAGAGGCAAACTTTGTTGTGAACCAATCTAAACATCTTTTCTCTTTTAAATGTGATCACATTTTTATTCTTTTTAAGCTGTTGTATGGTGTATATTTGTTCCAACAATCTTTCCTTTCTGAATCCTGGGCTTCATATTTGATTTATATGTATTGTCTTTTGTGATAATATAGATGCATTATTTCTGACGCATTTTTTGGGCAAATGAGGAAGCTTGCTTCTCCTTGAAGCACATTACACCTACACAACACACATAGATACTGAAAGACTATAAATCTGGCAAACTAATATCAATACACTATTACACTAATAAAAAGAATACACTAGTAGACTTGTACAAGCAGAATAGCACAGATACGTCCGGAATAGAACTAAAAGTAATTTTATCAGTGTATCAGTTGTATCGTTTCATAATGCAATAGAAAAAAACTGATATAATTTTTATTAGGTTGCTCTATCAGATTTTTTGCTAGTGATCTTTCAGTGTAAATGCATATCAACTTTTTGACTAATGCTATAATAACTGAACACATGTCTTTTTTTGCTGCAAGTTTTCTTGGACTCCTGCTTCCCTTAAACTTATACCGTATAATATGCTTGCAAGATCAAAACTGGAGTATGCTTCATCAATCCGGGATACACCGACAAAAAACACAACTCTCATATTTAGTTGAAGCCATACAAAACCAACCTGTACATTTTATTGTAGCTGCTTATTCCCATACTGCAAGCATATCAACAATTAAAACTTGCCTTGATTGGCCAGGCTTGTCAACAAAAAAACTTACCCATTTATTTCACAAATTCTCAATTGAAACATATGTTATTACCTCCTTGTATCTCATTGAGAGTGAACTACAACCTCAAGGTACAGGTGCCAACTTGCCATACCAATCTTTACTATTCCTGTAAAAGGCAGCCTCAGAACACACACACGCACACACACGCACACACATATATATCAATGAGCTACAAGGAGGTAATAAAAACATGTTTCAATTGAGAATTTGTGAAATAAACAGGTAAGTTTTCTTGTTGCCTAGCCAATCAAGGCAACCTTTAATTGTTGATATGCTTGCGGTGTGGGAATAAGCAGCTACAATAAAATGTACAGGTTGGTTTTGTATGGCTTCAACTAAATATGAGAGTTGTGTTTTTTGTAGGTATACCCCGATTTATGAAGCATACTCCAGTTTTGATCTTACAAGCATATTATTCAGTATAAGTTTAAGGGAAGCAGGAGTCCCAAGAAAACTTGCAGCACAAAAAGCCATGTGTTCAGTTATTAGCATTACTCAAAAAGTTGATATGCATTTGCTTTGAAAGATTATTAGTAATATGAATACCTATGTACAAGGTGCTTAATTAGAACAGAGTGTTTAATTTTGTAGGTAAATGTGTTAAAAGGACTAGTCATGATGTGAAAATCTCTTCATTTTACTTTTACCACCCCACCTTACCACCATTTTACCTTTACAAACACACACACACACACACACACACACACACACACACATATATATATATGTATATACCATGGCACCCATTCCGTAACTCTAATGCTCCATACGATAGAAAATACGATAGAAAATTGGGCAAGTTGTTGAAGCTTCATGGCAGCTACTGCATGACAGATGCCGACAAAAGTAATAGAATGGGACAGGATACAGCACTATCAAATGAAGTTTATTGAAAGAAAACAACCAATATATAACACACATCACGTGACCAACACCCGGCCCCCTAGCATATGCAGATACATACCAAAACAACCTTCACATCACCGAATGCACATGTTTTGACGGCAACACACATGTCACGGCTGATTAATCAATGTAAAAAAACAATTACTAAGGCACAATGCAACTCAGTGGCTTTACTTAAGATCTAACACGGCAACCTCGCTATCTTACAGCGAGATGGATGGCTGGCTAACACATAGTGAGCCTTTCTTTCTAATGTGATAAGCCTCCATTAATTCATGTGAGAGCTTTTCACAGTGTGTGAACAGCAGAATAGTGCTTTCAAAAACTGGATGACGCCCAATGCTGCAACAATGCACAGAAAGGTGTGGATGTGCAAAAACCCTTAAAAAACTATGGTACTTCCTTAGTCGAATGTTTAAGCACCTTCCAGTCTGACTGATATATATTTTGTAGGCTTCAAGAAAAAGGAATTGAATAAACAACATTTCGTGTGCAAGAGACAAACTGTATGCTATATTTCACTTTGCAGTCCTCCCTGCTCAGACACCCGTTGTGAAGAATGTGCTTGTTTATTGCTTCACATATTCCCTTCAGCTTATCTTTAAATGAAAACCCAATCCTCTCCTGGAACTTAGAAGCCACCTTTTTCTGCCTGTGCGACAATTAATAGAGGGGATAATGGCAACTTTTTTCCGCTCTTGCTCCTTAAGCTTCTTCCACCCTGGTTGCACCTTAAGTTTCTTAATTAACATGCTTCAAGATAAAAAAACCACTGAAACTGAATAACCTGCCTGATTAAGCCTTGTCTCCAGATTCCTTACACTTTCAAGGATAAGGTGAGGATAGCTCTTGGTTAGGGCATCTCTAATTGCGTGAGTGGCAATACTGTACTTAATAAGTTTTGAATGGCTAGACCTATAATCAAGAAGGAGCTTAGAAGTTCTCGACTGATATCCCCAGCATACGTGATCCCACATAAAAGTAAGCCTGACATAAGAAGTTGCAGCACATTTTTTTTCTGGAACTTCTAAAGTGAAGTTGAAACTTTGATATTGTTCTTTAAATAGCTTAAGTACTTCGATGACAGCTCTGCGAAAGTTATCATTTGCTCATGAAAAACAAATAATGATCCGCGTATCTGAAAATTTTAAGAGCAAGCCCACTCAGGTTTTGATTATTTTCTGGTCAACATAACTTAAAATATTACTGAGCACTGGTGCAACACCGGAACCTATGCAGATGCCAGCATTCTGGACACATATTTTACCTTCTCACTAGACCAAAATTGACCTTAAATAGAAATCAAGAAGCTCCAGAAAGTTTGGAACAAGAATTTTACACCTTTCAGCAAATTCCAGCTAACCTATTTGCTTGTGTATGCAGTCCTTAACAAACTGCAAGAGACGCACCTGCGGCAAAGAATTGTATAAATCTTCTGCATCTATACTAAAGCCTGCCCATTTTCCCAGATTATGCTGCTGCAGGAAGTGTACAACAGTCTGAGAGCTGGCAGCAAGGAATTCGTTGTTGATTCCCAGCCTGTCAAGGTGTGTCTGCAGAAATTCTGAAACATGAAGCCATGATTTACATTCCAACACAATGGTTCTGAAATGGATTCCCTAAGCTTGTGTGTTTTGCACTGAAGAAGGCACATAAAAGAAGATATTTTTCCACCTTAACATCATTTGAGACTGTTGTCAAACCAAACTGATTCAACTTCGTGACAGCTCAACATTTTATGTCAGCTATATTGGTATAAATTTCATTAAAATTTGTCAGTGGCTGACACACCCTCCTCCGGAAAAGTGCTTTCCAACATGACAACACAATGCCCTTTTTTGTCTCCAAGGAACCTCCAAGTTTCTGCCCCATACGTTAGCTCAGGTAGAAGGCAATGATTCTATGCTTGATTGTACAAAATTATATATATATATATATATAACTTTGTATTCACCATCCAGGGCCAGGGAACAAGCGAAGCCAGACACCATTGACCAATTTCTGACTAAAAGAATTAATTTTTGACCTTATACATCTTGTTTTTACTGCACATGTCCCTCACCTCCATCCGGGTTCCCAACATTTATATCTAAAAAGCTTGTCTATCACCACATACAGGGTCTGTCCTGAAAGTAATGTCAGTAAATTTATTGTGATGTGACTGTATGTCAGAGCGGTCTAACTGGTTGAAACTAGTAGTGACGGAATCCAGCTAAGCAGCGGTCCGTCAGTCAGTGTGCTCCGAACATCAGAGAGTGTCGGACGGGCCCGTCCATGAGAGCTGTTTTTTATTCTTGTGCAAGTGAAAATGCAGCGCTCATTAGAACAAAAATTTGCGATCAAGTTTTGTGTGAAACTTGGCAATACCGCTGCGGAAACTGTTACTATGCTCAAGACTGCTTATAAAGAACATGCATGGTCAGATCGGCAAGTGTTTCGGTGGCACAAGGCCTTTTGGAAGGCCGAGAAGAGGGCGACGACAAGGACTGCGCTGGATGGCCATCCAGACCACTACGACTGACAATGTGACACGAGCGAGGGAACTGTTGAACTCAGACCAGCGATTAAGTGTTCGTTTAATGGCCGACATGTTAAACCTTTCGAAAACTCAAGTTCATGAAATTGTTACAAACGATATCGGCATGCGGAAGGCGTGCACGAAAATGGTTCCAAAAGTGCTCACTGACAACGAAAAGTCACACCGCGTTGAAACATGCCAAGAAAATCTCAACATGTGCAAATGTGAGCGAAAATTTTTGGACAACGTCATTACAGAAGACGAGACTTGGGTATTTGAATATGACCTGGAGACCAAAAGGCAATCATCTGAGTGGCACACACACTCGTCCCCTCCCCAGAAGAAAGCCAGGATGAGCAAATCAAAGATCAAGATCATGCTCATTTTTTTTTTTTGACATCCACGGACTGGTTCATCATGAGTTTGAAGAACCTGGAACCACTGTGAACTCCAAATTTTATGTGGATGTCCTCGAAAGACTGAAACGCAGGGTTCAACATATCCGGCCGGACATTGCACACAACTGGAAGTTGCACCACAATAATGTGCTGGCCCACAGTGCCTTCATCGTCACCGACTACCTGGTTAATGCAGTGGGGCCAACGATCCCCCAGCCCCCGTACAGCCCGGGCTTGGCTCCCCCCCGACTTTTTTCTGTTTCCATGCCTCAAAACACCCCTGAAAGGCAATCATTTTGGGACAGCGGATGTGATTAAAGCAGCTAGCACCACAGCATTAAATGCCATTCCGGAGGAGGACTACCACAACGCATTCGAGAGCTGGAAGTCTCGCTGGAGCCGATGTATTGACGCAAAAGGAGAGTATTTTGAAGATTTTTAAACTTTTTGTAACAACAAAATCAATAAATGATTTTTAATCGCCTTACTGACATTACTCTCAGGACAGACCCTGTACATGCACCTTGAAGGTATGTATGTGGAAAGCATTTCAACCTCTGCTTGCTTTTCTGGCATGGAATAAAATGGCCTTTTGTCTCTAAACCACTTACTTTTAAACTATTCCATTTGGTTCATTTTTCTAACTTCTGCAGAGTTGCATTCACAAGTTTCATAGTTAACCGGCTCCGTTTTCATTCTTGCTTCCTAAAATATGCCCTCCTGTCATGCATAATTTGGAAGGCCTTCTGTTAGCAATGGGTATTGTATTTCAAGACTATCAGTGCAATGTTCCACGAAGGAAACTATTGTTGGAGTAAATTATTGTTCAGCTTGATATCATGATACTACTGCATGGTTGTTATTTATCTCTGCAAGAGAATGGTACTGCCATCCTACCAAGAGGGCATTTCATGGGTATTATTCTCTATCTTTTGACATTAGTTTATGAGGCTCACAGATATGTATCTGTGTCAAAAACACCACCTGACATCTAATTTTGTGCAACATACACTACATTTAATCAGATAAAAGTTGCATGTTTGGTCTCTTGGACCAGTCTGCTCAGTGGTAGGAGGTCGAGATCGCAAATGAGAATGGCTGGCCAAGATCTGTGGTGTATGTCCCGTGTTATGCATCTGACAAGATTTCATGGTGGCAAGAAGACATGTCAGACATGATGTGATCTTTCTAATTATTGTGCACAGAGTTATCAGCATGATAATATCCTTAATGCTATAAAGAGTACCTCCAGCAAGCAGTCTATATGCTTATGCCTTTTTGTTGCTTATGGCAACAAAATCCAACATCCTTTGAAACATGCTCACTTGCTGTCTGATGCACAAAATGAAGAACGCTGCCTTCTGTAAATTTATTAGCAACAAGAAAGCCACTCTGGAAGCAATTATATACATACACAGCAACACACACTAAAACCTACAAATGGGAGAAAAAACACAAACTAAGCTAACAATAAAAGAAACCAGGCACTTAACAAGTGTTACATGTTACTCATGTAGGCACATTCAACCTGAGTTAGAGAGATAGATGTCGACTCCCGCACTCCTGTGCATGCATCTGGATATATTAAGCCTTAACTACTCTTTCTGTATCATAACTATCCCCATGTTTGTGAAATCTGGTGTACAACAGCAAGAACAATGATGGCTTGACAGGTGGTTCACCTTTCAATGAGTTCTATAAGGAGGATGCATCAACTCTTCCAGCCAATCTACACATTACCACATGAAAGCAGCAGCTTATAAACAGCACAACACCATACAGCACAAATTATATATTTGCCACGTGTTATTAAACTTACATCATTAAAGTACATCAGAATTGGCGCTAAGGCTGGTGCACAATATATGAATATACTTTAATCAATCATAAATAATGCAGGAGCTTGGAATATGGTTGACTATTCTCGGAACTGCTTTGATAATACAGAAGTCAAGGCTTTGTTTTTGGCATCACCCACTCCAAGCATCACCCACTCCAATTCGTTTTCTTTCTTTTTCCAATTGAAGCGTTGGCAAGGTTTGTGCCATGCGCTTCGACCGTGATTTTTCCTTGTTCGCGCACGGCCATGACCATGATACAAGAAAATCGCCCCAGTAACGCAGTGGTCCCTGCCTACTTTTTCATATACTTTACCGCAATACATTACATGTGCTTCACGGCATAACATGACTGTTTTGCGGCAAAGCTGATTTTATGGAACTGACATTATGTAACGGACCTTTTGTCCTTCTGCTGCTCGCATGAGCATAAGCTCGAAAAAACACAAAATAAAGACTTGGCTTGCTGCTGGTTGATTTCTAGCTAACATTTCGAGACGTCCACGTTGTTTACAAAAAAAATCGGTGAAGTTTCTCGCGCTCGACGCGCTTCAAAAGGCAGCGTGACCACCTATACTTAAGGCAGTCATAAGCGGCAACGAATTCCACACAAGGTACACCAACTTCCACAAAGCTACTGGGCAACGCCATCAATAACTGGCACACGGGCCACCCAGGAGCTGGCAAACGCTGCGATGACATCCACACAAACCACGTCGCTTTCCACAAAGCTATTGGGCAACACGATCAGTCACAGGCACAGGTGAAGTCCGCAAAACACTACATGGGCAGAACTACTACGGCCATACTCAATCACTTCGCCACAAGCTCTCACATTTAACGACATCAAACAGCTACAATCACTTAATTCTCCACAGCCACGGACACAGGCGAAGACCGCACGGACAGAACGGAAGCACCGATTCAGGGCTCGATCGTCGCGTTCATCGCTTTAGCGCCACCTATTTAAAAATAATATACGGAGCCAAGCCAAACCATTATTCAGCGTCTATTTGGGTGAACCTAACGCTTTCGGGCCCTAAGCGTTCGAACGACCAGGGCACTATAACGCTTACCCCCCCTTTCCACTCCTGCGACCGGGTCGCAGGAACGGCGGCCGTGCTAAAAAGAGCAGCATCGGCATGCTTAGCACGTTGTTTGGTAGAAATCCACGTGCGCGTTCTGCGAAAAGCACCATTTGCATGCACATCTTGTGGTTTTGCAGAAAAACTTCAATCTCGTCTACCAAAAGATGCATGTGCATGCTTAAAACGCGTTTTCGCACAAATCCGTGCGCGGGTGCTAAAAAGAGCAGCATCGGCATGCTTAGCACGTTGTTTGGTAGAAATCCACGTGGGCGTTCTGCGAAAAGCACCATTTGCATGCACATCGTGTGGTTTTGCAGAAAACTTCAATCTCGTCTACCAAAAGATGCATGTGCATGCTTAAAACGCGTTTTCGCACGAATCCGTGCGCGGGTGCTAAAAAGAGCAGCATCGGCATGCTTAGCACGTTGTTTGGTAGAAATCCACGTGCGCGTTCTGCGAAAAGCACCATTTGCATGCACATCTTGTGGTTTTGCAGAAAACTTCAATCTCGTCTACCAAAAGATGCATGTGCATGCTTAAAACGCGTTTTCGCACAAATCCGTGCGCGGGTGCTAAAAAGAGCAGCATCGGCATGCTTAGCACGTTGTTTGGTAGAAATCCACGTGGGCGTTCTGCGAAAAGCACCATTTGCATGCACATCTTGTGGTTTTGCAGAAAACTTCAATCTCGTCTACCAAAAGATGCATGTGCATGCTTAAAACGCGTTTTCGCATGAATCCGTGCGCGGGTGCTAAAAAGAGCAGCATCGGCATGCTTAGCACGTTGTTTGGTAGAAATCCACGTGCGCGTTCTGCGAAAAGCACCATTTGCATGCACATCTTGTGGTTTTGCAGAAAACTTCAATCTCGTCTACCAAAAGATGCATGTGCATGCTTAAAACGCGTTTTCGCACAAATCCGTGCGCGGGTGCTAAAAAGAGCAGCATCGGCATGCTTAGCACGTTGTTTGGTAGACATCCACGTGGGCGTTCTGCGAAAAGCACCATTTGCATGCACATCTTGTGGTTTTGCAGAAAACTTCAATCTCGTCTACCAAAAGATGCATGTGCATGCTTAAAACGCGTTTTCGCACGAGTCCGTGCGCGGGTGCTAAAAAGAGCAGCATCGTCATGCTTAGCACGTTGTTTGGTAGAAATCCACGTGCGCGTTCTGCGAAAAGCACCATTTGCATGCACATCTTGTGGTTTTGCAGAAAACTTCAATCTCGTCTACCAAAAGATGCATGTGCATGCTTAAAACGCGTTTTCGCACGAATCCGTCCGCGGGTGCTAAAAAGAGCAGCATCGGCATGCTTAGCACGTTGTTTGGTAGAAATCCACGTACGCGTTCTGCGAAAAGCACCATTTGCATGCACATCTTGTGGTTTTGCAGAAAACTTCAATCTCGTCTACCAAAAGATGCATGTGCATGCTTAAAACGCGTTTTCGCACGAATCCGTGCGCGGGTGCTAAAAAGAGCAGCATCGGCATGCTTAGCACGTTGTTTGGTAGAAATCCACGTGCGCGTTCTGCGAAAAGCACCATTTGCATGCACATCTTGTGGTTTTGCAGAAAACTTCAATCTCGTCTACCAAAAGATGCATGTGCATGCTTAAAACGCGTTTTCGCACGAATCCGTCCGCGGGTGCTAAAAAGAGCAGCATCGGCATGCTTAGCACGTTGTTTGGTAGAAATCCACGTGCGCGTTCTGCGAAAAGCACCATTTGCATGCACATCTTGTGGTTTTGCAGAAAACTTCAATCTCGTCTACCAAAAGATGCATGTGCATGCTTAAAACGCGTTTTCGCACAAATCCGTGCGCGGGTGCTAAAAAGAGCAGCATCGGCATGCTTAGCACGTTGTTTGGTAGAAATCCACGTGGGCGTTCTGCGAAAAGCACCATTTGCATGCACATCTTGTGGTTTTGCAGAAAACTTCAATCTCGTCTACCAAAAGATGCATGTGCATGCTTAAAACGCGTTTTCGCACGAATCCGTGCGCGGGTGCTAAAAAGAGCAGCATCGGCATGCTTAGCACGTTGTTTGGTAGAAATCCACGTGCGCGTTCTGCGAAAAGCACCATTTGCATGCACATCTTGTGGTTTTGCAGAAAACTTCAATCTCGTCTACCAAAATATGCATGTGCATGCTTAAAACGCGTTTTCGCACAAATCCGTGCGCGGGTGCTAAAAAGAGCAGCATCGGCATGCTTAGCACGTTGTTTGGTAGAAATCCACGTGGGCGTTCTGCGAAAAGCACCATTTGCATGCACATCTTGTGGTTTTGCAGAAAACTTCAATCTCGTCTACCAAAAGATGCATGTGCATGCTTAAAACGCGTTTTCGCACGAATCCGTGCGCGGGTGCTAAAAAGAGCAGCATCGGCATGCTTAGCACGTTGTTTGGTAGAAATCCACGTGCGCGTTCTGCGAAAAGCACCATTTGCATGCACATCTTGTGGTTTTGCAGAAAACTTCAACCTCGTCTACCAAAAGATGCATGTGCATGCTTAAAACGCGTTTTCGCACGAATCCGTGCGCGGGTGCTAAAAAGAGCAGCATCGGCATGCTTAGCACGTTGTTTGGTAGAAATCCACGTGCGCGTTCTGCGAAAAGCACCATTTGCATGCACATCTTGTGGTTTTGCAGAAAACTTCAATCTCGTCTACCAAAAGATGCATGTGCATGCTTAAAACGCGTTTTCGCACAAATCCGTGCGCGGGTGCTAAAAAGAGCAGCATCGGCATGCTTAGCACGTTGTTTGGTAGAAATCCACGTGGGCGTTCTGCGAAAAGCACCATTTGCGTGCACATCTTGTGGTTTTGCAGAAAACTTCAATCTCGTCTACCAAAAGATGCATGTGCATGCTTAAAACGCGTTTTCGCACGAATCCGTGCGCGGGTGCTAAAAAGAGCAGCATCGGCATGCTTAGCACGTTGTTTTGTAGAAATCCACGTGCGCGTTCTGCGAAAAGCACCATTTGCATGCACATTTTGTGGTTTTGCACAAAACTTCAATCTCATCTACCAAAAGATGCATGTGCATGCTTAAAACGCGTTTTCGCACGAATCCGTGCGCGGGTGCTAAAAAGAGCAGCATCGGCATGCTTAGCACATTGTTTGGTAGAAATCCACGTGCGCGTTCTGCGAAAAGCACCATTTGCATGCACATCTTGTGGTTTTGCAGAAAACTTCAATCTCGTCTACCAAAAGATGCATGTGCATGCTTAAAACGCGTTTTCGCATGAATCCGTGCGCGGGTGCTAAAAAGAGCAGCATCGGCATGCTTAGCACGTTGTTTGGTAGAAATCCATGTGCGCGTTCGGCGAAAAGCACCATTTGCATGCACATCTTGTGGTTTTGCAGAAAACTTCAATCTCGTCTACCAAAAGATGCATGTGCATGCTTAAAACGCGTTTTCGCACAAATCCGTGCGCGGGTGCTAAAAAGAGCAGCATCGGCATGCTTAGCACGTTGTTTGGTAGAAATCCACGTGGGCGTTCTGCGAAAAGCACCATTTGCATGCACATCTTGTGGTTTTGCAGAAAACTTCAAACTCGTCTACCAAAAGATGCATGTGCATGCTTAAAACGCGTTTTCGCACGAATCCGTGCGCGGGTGCTAAAAAGAGCAGCATCGGCATGCTTAGCACGTTGTTTGGTAGAAATCCACGTGGGCGTTCTGCGAAAAGCACCATTTGCGTGCACATCTTGTGGTTTTGCAGAAAACTTCAATCTCGTCTACCAAAAGATGCATGTGCATGCTTAAAACGCGTTTTCGCACGAATCCGTGCGCGGGTGCTAAAAAGAGCAGCATCGGCATGCTTAGCACGTTGTTTTGTAGAAATCCACGTGCGCGTTCTGCGAAAAGCACCATTTGCATGCACATTTTGTGGTTTTGCACAAAACTTCAATCTCATCTACCAAAAGATGCATGTGCATGCTTAAAACGCGTTTTCGCACAAATCCGTGCGCGGGTGCTAAAAAGAGCAGCATCGGCATGCTTAGCACGTTGTTTGGTAGAAATCCACGTGGGCGTTCTGCGAAAAGCACCATTTGCATGCACATCTTGTGGTTTTGCAGAAAACTTCAATCTCGTCTACCAAAAGATGCATGTGCATGCTTAAAACGCGTTTTCGCATGAATCCGTGCGCGGGTGCTAAAAAGAGCAGCATCGGCATGCTTAGCACGTTGTTTGGTAGAAATCCACGTGCGCGTTCTGCGAAAAGCACCATTTGCATGCACATCTTGTGGTTTTGCAGAAAACTTCAATCTCGTCTACCAAAAGATGCATGTGCATGCTTAAAACGCGTTTTCGCACAAATCCGTGCGCGGGTGCTAAAAAGAGCAGCATCGGCATGCTTAGCACGTTGTTTGGTAGAAATCCACGTGGGCGTTCTGCGAAAAGCACCATTTGCATGCACATCTTGTGGTTTTGCAGAAAACTTCAATCTCGTCTACCAAAAGATGCATGTGCATGCTTAAAACGCGTTTTCGCACGAGTCCGTGCGCGGGTGCTAAAAAGAGCAGCATCGTCATGCTTAGCACGTTGTTTGGTAGAAATCCACGTGCGCGTTCTGCGAAAAGCACCATTTGCATGCACATCTTGTGGTTTTGCAGAAAACTTCAATCTCGTCTACCAAAAGATGCATGTGCATGCTTAAAACGCGTTTTCGCACGAATCCGTCCGCGGGTGCTAAAAAGAGCAGCATCGGCATGCTTAGCACGTTGTTTGGTAGAAATCCACGTACGCGTTCTGCGAAAAGCACCATTTGCATGCACATCTTGTGGTTTTGCAGAAAACTTCAATCTCGTCTACCAAAAGATGCATGTGCATGCTTAAAACGCGTTTTCGCACGAATCCGTGCGCGGGTGCTAAAAAGAGCAGCATCGGCATGCTTAGCACGTTGTTTGGTAGAAATCCACGTGCGCGTTCTGCGAAAAGCACCATTTGCATGCACATCTTGTGGTTTTGCAGAAAACTTCAATCTCGTCTACCAAAAGATGCATGTGCATGCTTAAAACGCGTTTTCGCACGAATCCGTCCGCGGGTGCTAAAAAGAGCAGCATCGGCATGCTTAGCACGTTGTTTGGTAGAAATCCACGTGCGCGTTCTGCGAAAAGCACCATTTGCATGCACATTTTGTGGTTTTGCACAAAACTTCAATCTCATCTACCAAAAGATGCATGTGCATGCTTAAAACGCGTTTTCGCACGAATCCGTGCGCGGGTGCTAAAAAGAGCAGCATCGGCAAGCTTAGCACATTGTTTGGTAGAAATCCACGTGCGCGTTCTGCGAAAAGCACCATTTGCATGCACATCTTGTGGTTTTGCAGAAAACTTCAATCTCGTCTACCAAAAGATGCATGTGCATGCTTAAAACGCGTTTTCGCACGAATCCGTGCGCGGGTGCTAAAAAGAGCAGCATCGGCATGCTTAGCACGTTGTTTGGTAGAAATCCATGTGCGCGTTCGGCGAAAAGCACCATTTGCATGCACATCTTGTGGTTTTGCAGAAAACTTCAATCTCGTCTACCAAAAGATGCATGTGCATGCTTAAAACGCGTTTTCGCACAAATCCGTGCGCGGGTGCTAAAAAGAGCAGCATCGGCATGCTTAGCACGTTGTTTGGTAGAAATCCACGTGGGCGTTCTGCGAAAAGCACCATTTGCATGCACATCTTGTGGTTTTGCAGAAAACTTCAAACTCGTCTACCAAAAGATGCATGTGCATGCTTAAAACGCGTTTTCGCACGAATCCGTGCGCGGGTGCTAAAAAGAGCAGCATCGGCATGCTTAGCACGTTGTTTGGTAGAAATCCACGTGCGCGTTCTGCGAAAAGCACCATTTGCATGCACATCTTGTGGTTTTGCAGAAAACTTCAATCTCGTCTACCAAAAGATGCATGTGCATGCTTAAAACGCGTTTTCGCACGAATCCGTCCGCGGGTGCTAAAAAGAGCAGCATCGGCATGCTTAGCACGTTATTTGGTAGAAATCCACGTGCGCGTTCTGCGAAAAGCACCATTTGCATGCACATCTTGTGGTTTTGCAGAAAACTTCAATCTCGTCTACCAAAAGATGCATGTGCATGCTTAAAACGCGTTTTCGCACGAATCCGTGCGCGGGTGCTAAAAAGAGCAGCATCGGCATGCTTAGCACGTTGTTTGGTAGAAATCCACGTGCGCGTTCTGCGAAAAGCACCATTTGCATGCACATCTTGTGGTTTTGCAGAAAACTTCAATCTCGTCTACCAAAAGATGCATGTGCATGCTTAAAACGCGTTTTCGCACGAATCCGTCCGCGGGTGCTAAAAAGAGCAGCATCGGCATGCTTAGCACGTTGTTTGGTAGAAATCCACGTGCGCGTTCTGCGAAAAGCACCATTTGCATGCACATCTTGTGGTTTTGCAGAAAACTTCAATCTCGTCTACCAAAAGATGCATGTGCATGCTTAAAACGCGTTTTCGCACAAATCCGTGCGCGGGTGCTAAAAAGAGCAGCATCGGCATGCTTAGCACGTTGTTTGGTAGAAATCCACGTGGGCGTTCTGCGAAAAGCACCATTTGCATGCACATCTTGTGGTTTTGCAGAAAACTTCAATCTCGTCTACCAAAAGATGCATGTGCATGCTTAAAACGCGTTTTCGCACGAATCCGTGCGCGGGTGCTAAAAAGAGCAGCATCGGCATGCTTAGCACATTGTTTGGTAGAAATCCACGTGCGCGTTCTGCGAAAAGCACCATTTGCATGCACATCTTGTGGTTTTGCAGAAAACTTCAATCTCGTCTACCAAAAGATGCATGTGCATGTTTAAAACGCGTTTTCGCACAAATCCGTGCGCGGGTGCTAAAAAGAGCAGCATCGGCATGCTTAGCACGTTGTTTGGTAGAAATCCACGTGGGCGTTCTGCGAAAAGCACCATTTGCATGCACATCTTGTGGTTTTGCAGAAAACTTCAATCTCGTCTACCAAAAGATGCATGTGCATGCTTAAAACGCATTTTCGCACGAATCCGTGCGCGGGTGCTAAAAAGAGCAGCATCGGCATGCTTAGCACGTTGTTTGGTAGAAATCCACGTGCGCGTTCTGCGAAAACCACCATTTGCATGCACATCTTGTGGTTTTGCAGAAAACTTCAATCTCGTCTACCAAAAGATGCATGTGCATGCTTAAAACGCGTTTTCGCACAAATCCGTGCGCGGGTGCTAAAAAGAGCAGCATCGGCATGCTTAGCACGTTGTTTGGTAGAAATCCACGTGGGCGTTCTGCGAAAAGCACCATTTGCATGCACATTTTGTGGTTTTGCAGAAAACTTCAATCTCGTCTACCAAAAGATGCATGTGCATGCTTAAAACGCGTTTTCGCACGAATCCGTGCGCGGGTGCTAAAAAGAGCAGCATCGGCATGCTTAGCACGTTGTTTGGTAGAAATCCACGTGCGCGTTCTGCGAAAAGCACCATTTGCATGCACATCTTGTGGTTTTGCAGAAAACTTCAATCTCGTCTACCAAAAGATGCATGTGCATGCTTAAAACGCGTTTTCGCACGAATCCGTCCGCGGGTGCTAAAAAGAGCAGCATCGGCATGCTTAGCACGTTGTTTGGTAGAAATCCACGTGCGCGTTCTGCGAAAAGCACCATTTGCATGCACATCTTGTGGTTTTGCAGAAAACTTCAATCTCGTCTACCAAAAGATGCATGTGCATGCTTAAAACGCGTTTTCGCACGAATCCGTGCGCGGGTGCTAAAAAGAGCAGCATCGGCATGCTTAGCACGTTGTTTGGTAGAAATCCACGTGTGCATTCTGCCAAGAGCACCATTTGCATGCACATCTTGTGGTTTTGCAGAAAACTTCATCCGCGTCTACCAAAAGATGCATGTGCATGCTTAAAACGCGTTTTCGCACGAATCCGTGCGCGGGTGCTAAAAAGAGCAGCATCGGCATGCTTAGCACGTTGTTTGGTAGAAATCCACGTGCGCGTTCTGCGAACAGCACCATTTGCATGCACATCTTGTGGTTTTGCAGAAAACTTCAATCTCGTCTACCAAAAGATGCATGTGCATGCTTAAAACGCGTTTTCGCACGAATCCGTGCGCGGGTGCTAAAAAGAGCAGCATCGGCATGCTTAGCACGTTGTTTGGTAGAAATCCACGTGCGCGTTCTGCGAAAAGCACCATTTGCATGCACATCTTGTGGTTTTGCAGAAAACTTCAATCTCGTCTACCAAAAGATGCATGTGCATGCTTAAAACGCGTTTTCGCACGAATCCGTGCGCGGGTGCTAAAAAGAGCAGCATCGGCATGCTTAGCACGTTGTTTGGTAGAAATCCACGTGTGCGTTCTGTCAAGAGCACCATTTGCATGCTCATCTTGTGGTTTTGCAGAAAACTTCATCCGCGTCTACCAAAAGATGCATGTGCATGCTTAAAACGCGTTTTCGCACGAATACGTGCGCGGGTGCTAAAAAGAGCAGCATCGGCATGCTTAGCACGTTGTTTGGTAGAAATCCACGTGCGCGTTCTGCGAAAAGCACCATTTGCATGCACATCTTGTGGTTTTTCAGAAAACTTCATCCGCGTCTACCAAAAGATGCATGTGCATGCTTAAAACGCGTTTTCGCACGATTCCGTGCGCGGGTGCTAAAAAGAGCAGCATCGGCATGCTTAGCACGTTGTTTGGTAGAAATCCACGTGGGCGTTCTGCGAAAAGCACCATTTGCATGCACATCTTGTGGTTTTGCAGAAAACTTCAATCTCGTCTACCAAAAGATGCATGTGCATGCTTAAAACGCATTTTCGCACGAATCCGTGCGCGGGTGCTAAAAAAAGCAGCATCGGCATGCTTAGCACGTTGTTTGGTAGAAATCCACGTGCGCGTTCTGCGAAAAGCACCATTTGCATGCACATCTTGTGGTTTTGCAGAAAACTTCAATCTCGTCTACCAAAAGATGCATGTGCATGCTTAAAACGCGTTTTCGCACGAATCCGTGCGCGGGTGCTAAAAAGAGCAGCATCGGCATGCTTAGCACGTTGTTTGGTAGAAATCCACGTGCGCGTTCTGCGAAAAGCACCATTTGCATGCACATCTTGTGGTTTTGCAGAAAACTTCAATCTCGTCTACCAAAAGATGCATGTGCATGCTTAAAACGCGTTTTCGCACGATTCTGTGCGCGGGTGCTAAAAAGAGCAGCATCGGCATGCTTAGCACGTTGTTTGGTAGAAATCCACGTGGGCGTTCTGCGAAAAGCACCATTTGCATGCACATCTTGTGGTTTTGCAGAAAACTTCAATCTCGTCTACCAAAAGATGCATGTGCATGCTTAAAACGCATTTTCGCACGAATCCGTGCGCGGGTGCTAAAAAGAGCAGCATCGGCATGCTTAGCACGTTGTTTGGTAGAAATCCACGTGCGCGTTCTGCGAAAAGCACCATTTGCATGCACATCTTGTGGTTTTGCAGAAAACTTCAATCTCGTCTACCAAAAGATGCATATGCATGCTTAAAACGCGTTTTCGCACGAATCCGTGCGCGGGTGCTAAAAAGAGCAGCATCGGCATGCTTAGCACGTTGTTTGGTAGAAATCCACGTGTGCGTTCTGCCAAGAGCACCATTTGCATGCACATCTTGTGGTTTTGCAGAAAACTTCATCCGCGTCTACCAAAAGATGCATGTGCATGCTTAAAACGCGTTTTCGCACGAATCCGTGCGCGGGTGCTAAAAAGAGCAGCATCGGCATGCTTAGCACGTTGTTTGGTAGAAATCCACGTGCGCGTTCTGCGAAAAGCACCATTTGCATGCACATCTTGTGGTTTTGCAGAAAACTTCAATCTCGTCTACCAAAAGATGCATGTGCATGCTTAAAACGCGTTTTCGCACGAATCCGTGCGCGAGTGCTAAAAAGAGCAGCATCGGCATGCTTAGCACGTTGTTTGGTAGAAATCCACGTGCGCGTTCTGCGAAAAGCACCATTTGCATGCACATCTTGTGGTTTTGCAGAAAACTTCAATCTCGTCTACCAAAAGATGCATGTGCATGCTTAAAACGCGTTTTCGCACAAATCCGTGCGCGGGTGCTAAAAAGAGCAGCATCGGCATGGTTTGCACGTCGTTTGGTAGAAATCCACGTGCGCGTTCTGCCAAGAGCACCATTTGCATGCACATCTTGTGGTTTTGCAGAAAAGTTCATCCGCGTCTACCAAAAGATGCATGTGCATGCTTAAAACGCGTTTTCGCACGAATCCGTGCGTGGGTGCTAAAAAGAGCAGCATCGGCATGCTTAGCACGTCGTTTGGTAGACATCCACGTGCGCGTTCTGCGAAAAGCACCATTTGCATGCACATCTTGTGGTTTTGCAGAAAACTTCAATCTCGTCTACCAAAAGATGCATGTGCATGCTTAAAACGCGTTTTCGCACGAATCCGTGCGCGGGTGCTAAAAAGAGCAGCATCGGCATGCTTAGCACGTTGTTTGGTAGAAATCCACGTGTGCATTCTGCCAAGAGCACCATTTGCATGCACATCTTGTGGTTTTGCAGAAAACTTCATCCGCGTCTACCAAAAGATGCATGTGCATGCTTAAAACGCGTTTTCGCACGAATCCGTGCGCGGGTGCTAAAAAGAGCAGCATCGGCATGCTTAGCACGTTGTTTGGTAGAAATCCACGTGCGCGTTCTGCGAACAGCACCATTTGCATGCACATCTTGTGGTTTTGCAGAAAACTTCAATCTCGTCTACCAAAAGATGCATGTGCATGCTTAAAACGCGTTTTCGCACGAATCCGTGCGCGGGTGCTAAAAAGAGCAGCATCGGCATGCTTAGCACGTTGTTTGGTAGAAATCCACGTGCGCGTTCTGCGAAAAGCACCATTTGCATGCACATCTTGTGGTTTTGCAGAAAACTTCAATCTCGTCTACCAAAAGATGCATGTGCATGCTTAAAACGCGTTTTCGCACGAATCCGTGCGCGGGTGCTAAAAAGAGCAGCATCGGCATGCTTAGCACGTTGTTTGGTAGAAATCCACGTGTGCGTTCTGTCAAGAGCACCATTTGCATGCTCATCTTGTGGTTTTGCAGAAAACTTCATCCGCGTCTACCAAAAGATGCATGTGCATGCTTAAAACGCGTTTTCGCACGAATACGTGCGCGGGTGCTAAAAAGAGCAGCATCGGCATGCTTAGCACGTTGTTTGGTAGAAATCCACGTGCGCGTTCTGCGAAAAGCACCATTTGCATGCACATCTTGTGGTTTTTCAGAAAACTTCATCCGCGTCTACCAAAAGATGCATGTGCATGCTTAAAACGCGTTTTCGCACGATTCCGTGCGCGGGTGCTAAAAAGAGCAGCATCGGCATGCTTAGCACGTTGTTTGGTAGAAATCCACGTGGGCGTTCTGCGAAAAGCACCATTTGCATGCACATCTTGTGGTTTTGCAGAAAACTTCAATCTCGTCTACCAAAAGATGCATGTGCATGCTTAAAACGCATTTTCGCACGAATCCGTGCGCGGGTGCTAAAAAAAGCAGCATCGGCATGCTTAGCACGTTGTTTGGTAGAAATCCACGTGCGCGTTCTGCGAAAAGCACCATTTGCATGCACATCTTGT
Source organism: Dermacentor andersoni (assembly GCF_023375885.2). Classification (NCBI taxonomy): domain Eukaryota; kingdom Metazoa; phylum Arthropoda; class Arachnida; order Ixodida; family Ixodidae; genus Dermacentor; species Dermacentor andersoni. Next base: position 71,070 of record NW_027314876.1, on the reverse strand, counting down.
GGTTTTGCAGAAAACTTCAATCTCGTCTACCAAAAGATGCATGTGCATGCTTAAAACGCGTTTTCGCACGAATCCGTGCGCGGGTGCTAAAAAGAGCAGCATCGGCATGCTTAGCACGTTGTTTGGTAGAAATCCACGTGCGCGTTCTGCGAAAAGCACCATTTGCATGCACATCTTGTGGTTTTGCAGAAAACTTCAATCTCGTCTACCAAAAGATGCATGTGCATGCTTAAAACGCGTTTTCGCACGATTCTGTGCGCGGGTGCTAAAAAGAGCAGCATCGGCATGCTTAGCACGTTGTTTGGTAGAAATCCACGTGGGCGTTCTGCGAAAAGCACCATTTGCATGCACATCTTGTGGTTTTGCAGAAAACTTCAATCTCGTCTACCAAAAGATGCATGTGCATGCTTAAAACGCATTTTCGCACGAATCCGTGCGCGGGTGCTAAAAAGAGCAGCATCGGCATGCTTAGCACGTTGTTTGGTAGAAATCCACGTGCGCGTTCTGCGAAAAGCACCATTTGCATGCACATCTTGTGGTTTTGCAGAAAACTTCAATCTCGTCTACCAAAAGATGCATATGCATGCTTAAAACGCGTTTTCGCACGAATCCGTGCGCGGGTGCTAAAAAGAGCAGCATCGGCATGCTTAGCACGTTGTTTGGTAGAAATCCACGTGTGCGTTCTGCCAAGAGCACCATTTGCATGCACATCTTGTGGTTTTGCAGAAAACTTCATCCGCGTCTACCAAAAGATGCATGTGCATGCTTAAAACGCGTTTTCGCACGAATCCGTGCGCGGGTGCTAAAAAGAGCAGCATCGGCATGCTTAGCACGTTGTTTGGTAGAAATCCACGTGCGCGTTCTGCGAAAAGCACCATTTGCATGCACATCTTGTGGTTTTGCAGAAAACTTCAATCTCGTCTACCAAAAGATGCATGTGCATGCTTAAAACGCGTTTTCGCACGAATCCGTGCGCGGGTGCTAAAAAGAGCAGCATCGGCATGCTTAGCACGTTGTTTGGTAGAAATCCACGTGCGCGTTCTGCGAAAAGCACCATTTGCATGCACATCTTGTGGTTTTGCAGAAAACTTCAATCTCGTCTACCAAAAGATGCATGTGCATGCTTAAAACGCGTTTTCGCACAAATCCGTGCGCGGGTGCTAAAAAGAGCAGCATCGGCATGGTTTGCACGTCGTTTGGTAGAAATCCACGTGCGCGTTCTGCCAAGAGCACCATTTGCATGCACATCTTGTGGTTTTGCAGAAAAGTTCATCCGCGTCTACCAAAAGATGCATGTGCATGCTTAAAACGCGTTTTCGCACGAATCCGTGCGTGGGTGCTAAAAAGAGCAGCATCGGCATGCTTAGCACGTCGTTTGGTAGACATCCACGTGCGCGTTCTGCCAAAAGCACCATTTGCATGCACATCAGGTGGTTTTGCAGAAAACTTCAATCTCGTCTACCAAAAGATGCATGTGCATGCTTAAAACGCATTTTCGCACGAATCCGTGCGCGGGTGCTAAAAAGAGCAGCATCGGCATGCTTAGCACGTTGTTTGGTAGAAATCCACGTGCGCGTTCTGCGAAAAGCACCATTTGCATGCACATCTTGTGGTTTTGCAGAAAACTTCAATCTCGTCTACCAAAAGATGCATGTGCATGCTTAAAACGCGTTTTCGCACGAATCCGTGCGCGGGTGCTAAAAAGAGCAGCATCGGCATGCTTAGCACGTTGTTTGGTAGAAATCCACGTGTGCGTTCTGCCAAGAGCACCATTTGCATGCACATCTTGTGGTTTTGCAGAAAACTTCATCCGCGTCTACCAAAAGATGCATGTGCATGCTTAAAACGCGTTTTCGCACGAATACGTGCGCGGGTGCTAAAAAGAGCTGCATCGGCATGCTTAGCACGTTGTTTGGTAGAAATCCACGTGCGCGTTCTGCGAAAAGCACCATTTGCATGCACATCTTGTGGTTTTGCAGAAAACTTCAATCTCGTCTACCAAAAGATGCATGTGCATGCTTAAAACGCGTTTTCGCACGAATCCGTGCGCGGGTGCTAAAAAGAGCAGCATCGGCATGCTTAGCACGTTGTTTGGTAGAAATCCACGTGCGCGTTCTGCGAAAAGCACCATTTGCATGCACATCTTGTGGTTTTGCAGAAAACTTCAATCTCGTCTACCAAAAGATGCATGTGCATGCTTAAAACGCGTTTTCGCACAAATCCGTGCGCGGGTGCTAAAAAGAGCAGCATCGGCATGCTTTGCACGTCGTTTGGTAGAAATCCACGTGCGCGTTCTGCCAAGAGCACCATTTGCATGCACATCTTGTGGTTTTGCAGAAAACTTCATCCGCGTCTACCAAAAGATGCATGTGCATGCTTAAAACGCGTTTTCGCACGAATCCGTGCGTGGGTGCTAAAAAGAGCAGCATCGGCATGCTTAGCACGTCGTTTGGTAGAAATCCACGTGCGCGTTCTGCCAAAAGCACCATCTGCATGCACATCAGGTGGTTTTGCAGAAAACTTCATCCGCGTCTACCAAAAGATGCATGTGCATGCTTAAAACGCGTTTTCGCACGAATCCGTGCGCGGGTGCTAAAAAGAGCAGCATCGGCATGCTTAGCACGTTGTTTGGTAGAAATCCACGTGCGCGTTCTGCGAAAAGCACCATTTGCATGCACATCTTGTGGTTTTGCAGAAAACTTCAATCTCGTCTACCAAAAGATGCATGTGCATGCTTAAAACGCGTTTTCGCACAAATCCGTGCGCGGGTGCTAAAAAGAGCAGCATCGGCATGCTTAGCACGTCGTTTGGTAGAAATCCACGTGTGCGTTCTGCCAAGAGCACCATTTGCATGCACATCTTGTGGTTTTGCAGAAAACTTCATCCGCGTCTACCAAAAGATGCATGTGCATGCTTAAAACGCGTTTTCGCACAAATCCGTGCGCGGGTGCTAAAAAGAGCAGCATCGGCATGCTTAGCACGTTGTTTGGTAGAAATCCACGTGGGCGTTCTGCGAAAAGCACCATTTGCATGCACATCTTGTGGTTTTGCAGAAAACTTCAATCTCGTCTACCAAAAGATGCATGTGCATGCTTAAAACGCGTTTTCGCACGAATCCGTGCGCGGGTGCTAAAAAGAGCAGCATCGGCATGCTTAGCACGTTGTTTGGTAGAAATCCACGTGCGCGTTCTGCGAAAAGCACCATTTGCATGCACATCTTGTGGTTTTGCAGAAAACTTCAATCTCGTCTACCAAAAGATGCATGTGCGTGCTTAAAACGCGTTTTCGCACAAATCCGTGCGCGGGTGCTAAAAAGAGCAGCATCGGCATGCTTAGCACGTTGTTTGGTAGAAATCCACGTGGGCGTTCTGCGAAAAGCACCATTTGCGTGCACATCTTGTGGTTTTGCAGAAAACTTCAATCTCGTCTACCAAAAGATGCATGTGCATGCTTAAAACGCGTTTTCGCACAAATCCGTGCGCGGGTGCTAAAAAGAGCAGCATCGGCATGCTTAGCACGTTGTTTGGTAGAAATCCACGTGCGCGTTCTGCGAAAAGCACCATTTGCATGCACATTTTGTGGTTTTGCAGAAAACTTCAATCTCATCTACCAAAAGATGCATGTGCATGCTTAAAACGCGTTTTCGCACGAATCCGTGCGCGGCTGCTAAAAAGAGCAGCATCGGCATGCTTAGCACGTTGTTTGGTAGAAATCCACGTGCGCGTTCTGCGAAAAGCACCATTTGCATGCACATCTTGTGGTTTTGCAGAAAACTTCAATCTCGTCTACCAAAAGATGCATGTGCATGCTTAAAACGCGTTTTCGCACGAATCCGTGCGCGGGTGCTAAAAAGAGCAGCATCGGCATGCTTAGCACGTTGTTTGGTAGAAATCCACGTGCGCGTTCTGCGAAAAGCACCATTTGCATGCACATCTTGTGGTTTTGCAGAAAACTTCAATCTCGTCTACCAAAAGATGCATGTGCATGCTTAAAACGCGTTTTCGCACAAATCCGTGCGCGGGTGCTAAAAAGAGCAGCATCGGCATGCTTAGCACGTTGTTTGGTAGAAATCCACGTGGGCGTTCTGCGAAAAGCACCATTTGCATGCACATCTTGTGGTTTTGCAGAAAACTTCAATCTCGTCTACCAAAAGATGCATGTGCATGCTTAAAACGCGTTTTCGCACGAATCCGTGCGCGGGTGCTAAAAAGAGCAGCATCGGCATGCTTAGCACGTTGTTTGGTAGAAATCCACGTGCGCGTTCTGCGAAAAGCACCATTTGCATGCACATCTTGTGGTTTTGCAGAAAACTTCAATCTCGTCTACCAAAAGATGCATGTGCATGCTTAAAACGCGTTTTCGCACGAATCCGTCCGCGGGTGCTAAAAAGAGCAGCATCGGCATGCTTAGCACGTTGTTTGGTAGAAATCCACGTGCGCGTTCTGCGAAAAGCACCATTTGCATGCACATCTTGTGGTTTTGCAGAAAACTTCAATCTCGTCTACCAAAAGATGCATGTGCATGCTTAAAACGCGTTTTCGCACGAATCCGTGCGCGGGTGCTAAAAAGAGCAGCATCGGCATGCTTAGCACGTTGTTTGGTAGAAATCCACGTGCGCGTTCTGCGAAAAGCACCATTTGCATGCACATCTTGTGGTTTTGCAGAAAACTTCAATCTCGTCTACCAAAAGATGCATGTGCATGCTTAAAACGCGTTTTCGCACGAATCCGTCCGCGGGTGCTAAAAAGAGCAGCATCGGCATGCTTAGCACGTTGTTTGGTAGAAATCCACGTGCGCGTTCTGCGAAAAGCACCATTTGCATGCACATCTTGTGGTTTTGCAGAAAACTTCAATCTCGTCTACCAAAAGATGCATGTGCATGCTTAAAACGCGTTTTCGCACGAATCCGTGCGCGGGTGCTAAAAAGAGCAGCATCGGCATGCTTAGCACGTTGTTTGGTAGAAATCCACGTGCGCGTTCTGCGAAAAGCACCATTTGCATGCACATCTTGTGGTTTTGCAGAAAACTTCAATCTCGTCTACCAAAAGATGCATGTGCATGCTCAAAACGCGTTTTCGCACAAATCCGTGCGCGGGTGCTAAAAAGAGCAGCATCGGCATGCTTAGCACGTTCTTTGGTAGAAATCCACGTGGGCGTTCTGCGAAAAGCACCATTTGCGTGCACATCTTGTGGTTTTGCAGAAAACTTCAATCTCGTCTACCAAAAGATGCATGTGCATGCTTAAAACGCGTTTTCGCACAAATCCGTGCGCGGGTGCTAAAAAGAGCAGCATCGGCATGCTTAGCACGTTGTTTGGTAGAAATCCACGTGCGCGTTCTGCGAAAAGCACCATTTGCATGCACATTTTGTGGTTTTGCAGAAAACTTCAATCTCATCTACCAAAAGATGCATGTGCATGCTTAAAACGCGTTTTCGCACGAATCCGTGCGCGGCTGCTAAAAAGAGCAGCATCGGCATGCTTAGCACGTTGTTTGGTAGAAATCCACGTGCGCGTTCTGCGAAAAGCACCATTTGCATGCACATTTTGTGGTTTTGCAGAAAACTTCAATCTCGTCTACCAAAAGATGCATGTGCATGCTTAAAACGCGTTTTCGCACAAATCCGTGCGCGGGTGCTAAAAAGAGCAGCATCGGCATGCTTAGCACGTTGTTTGGTAGAAATCCACGTGGGCGTTCTGCGAAAAGCACCATTTGCGTGCACATCTTGTGGTTTTGCAGAAAACTTCAATCTCGTCTACCAAAAGATGCATGTGCATGCTTAAAACGCGTTTTCGCACGAATCCGTGCGCGGGTGCTAAAAAGAGCAGCATCGGCATGCTTAGCACGTTGTTTGGTAGAAATCCACGTGCGCGTTCTGCGAAAAGCACCATTTGCATGCACATTTTGTGGTTTTGCAGAAAACTTCAATCTCATCTACCAAAAGATGCATGTGCATGCTTAAAACGCGTTTTCACACGAATCCGTGCGCGGGTGCTAAAAAGAGCAGCATCGGCATGCTTAGCACGTTGTTTGGTAGAAATCCACGTGCGCGTTCTGCGAAAAGCACCATTTGCATGCACATCTTGTGGTTTTGCAGAAAACTTCAATCTCGTCTACCAAAAGATGCATGTGCATGCTTAAAACGCGTTTTCGCACGAATCCGTGCGCGGGTGCTAAAAAGAGCAGCATCGGCATGCTTAGCACGTTGTTTGGTAGAAATCCACGTGCGCGTTCTGCGAAAAGCACCATTTGCATGCACATCTTGTGGTTTTGCAGAAAACTTCAATCTCGTCTACCAAAAGATGCATGTGCATGCTTAAAACGCGTTTTCGCACAAATCCGTGCGCGGGTGCTAAAAAGAGCAGCATCGGCATGCTTAGCACGTTGTTTGGTAAAAATCCACGTGGGCGTTCTGCGAAAAGCACCATTTGCATGCACATCTTGTGGTTTTGCAGAAAACTTCAATCTCGTCTACCAAAAGATGCATGTGCATGCTTAAAACGCGTTTTCGCACGAATCCGTGCGCGGGTGCTAAAAAGTGCAGCATCGGCATGCTTAGCACGTTGTTTGGTAGAAATCCACGTGCGCGTTCTGCGAAAAGCACCATTTGCATGCACATCTTGTGGTTTTGCAGAAAACTTCAATCTCGTCTACCAAAAGATGCATGTGCATGCTTAAAACGCGTTTTCGCACGAATCCGTCCGCGGGGGCTAAAAAGAGCAGCATCGGCATGCTTAGCACGTTATTTGGTAGAAATCCACGTGCGCGTTCTGCGAAAAGCACCATTTGCATGCACATCTTGTGGTTTTGCAGAAAACTTCAATCTCGTCTACCAAAAGATGCATGTGCATGCGTAAAACGCGTTTTCGCACGAATCCGTCCGCGGGTGCTAAAAAGAGCAGCATCGGCATGCTTAGCACGTTGTTTGGTAGAAATCCACGTGCGCGTTCTGCGAAAAGCACCATTTGCATGCACATCTTGTGGTTTTGCAGAAAACTTCAATCTCGTCTACCAAAAGATGCATGTGCATGCTTAAAACGCGTTTTCGCACAAATCCGTGCGCGGGTGCTAAAAAGAGCAGCATCGGCATGCTTAGCACGTTGTTTGGTAGAAATCCACGTGGGCGTTCTGCGAAAAGCACCATTTGCATGCACATCTTGTGGTTTTGCAGAAAACTTCAATCTCGTCTACCAAAAGATGCATGTGCATGCTTAAAACGCGTTTTCGCACGAATCCGTGCGCGGGTGCTAAAAGAGCAGCATCGGCATGCTTAGCACGTTGTTTGGTAGAAATCCACGTGCGCGTTCTGCGAAAAGCACCATTTGCATGCACATCTTGTGGTTTTGCAGAAAACTTCAATCTCGTCTACCAAAAGATGCATGTGCATGCTTAAAACGCGTTTTCGCACAAATCCGTGCGCGGGTGCTAAAAAGAGCAGCATCGGCATGCTTAGCACGTTGTTTGGTAGAAATCCACGTGGGCGTTCTGCGAAAAGCACCATTTGCATGCACATCTTGTGGTTTTGCAGAAAACTTCAATCTCGTCTACCAAAAGATGCATGTGCATGCTTAAAACGCGTTTTCGCACGAATCCGTGCGCGGGTGCTTAAAGAGCAGCATCGGCATGCTTAGCACGTTGTTTTGTAAAAATCCACGTGCGCGTTCTGCGAAAAGCACCATTTGCATGCACATCTTGTGGTTTTGCAGAAAACTTCAATCTCGTCTACCAAAAGATGCATGTGCATGCTTAAAACGCGTTTTCGCACGAATCCGTGCGCGGGTGCTAAAAAGAGCAGCATCGGCATGCTTAGCACGTTGTTTGGTAGAAATCCACGTGCGCGTTCTGCGAAAAGCACCATTTGCATGCACATCTTGTGGATTTGCAGAAAACTTCAATCTCGTCTACCAAAAGATGCATGTGCCTGCTTAAAACGCGTTTTCGTACGAATCCGTGCGCGGGTGCTAAAAAGAGCAGCATCGGCATGCTTAGCACGTTGTTTGGTAGAAATCCACGTGCGCGTTCTGCGAAAAGCACCATTTGCATGCACATCTTGTGGTTTTGCAGAAAACTTCAATCTCGTCTACCAAAAGATGCATGTGCATGCTTAAAACGCGTTTTCGCACAAATCCGTGCGCGGGTGCTAAAAAGAGCAGCATCGGCATGCTTTGCACGTCGTTTGGTAGAAATCCACGTGCGCGTTCTGCCAAGAGCACCATTTGCATGCACATCTTGTGGTTTTGCAGAAAACTTCAATCTCGTCTACCAAAAGATGCATGTGCATGCTTAAAACGCGTTTTCGCACAAATCCGTGCGCGGGTGCTAAAAAGAGCAGCATCGGCATGCTTAGCACGTTGTTTGGTAGAAATCCACGTGGGCGTTCTGCGAAAAGCACCATTTGCATGCACATCTTGTGGTTTTGCAGAAAACTTCAATCTCGTCTACCAAAAGATGCATGTGCATGCTTAAAACGCGTTTTCGCACGAATCCGTGCGCGGGTGCTAAAAAGAGCAGCATCGGCATGCTTAGCACGTTGTTTGGTAGAAATCCACGTGCGCGTTCTGCGAAAAGCACCATTTGCATGCACATCTTGTGGTTTTGCAGAAAACTTCAATCTCGTCTACCAAAAGATGCATGTGCATGCTTAAAACGCGTTTTCGCACAAATCCGTGCGCGGGTGCTAAAAAGAGCAGCATCGGCATGCTTAGCACGTTGTTTGGTAGAAATCCACGTGGGCGTTCTGCGAAAAGCACCATTTGCATGCACATCTTGTGGTTTTGCAGAAAACTTCAATCTCGTCTACCAAAAGATGCATGTGCATGCTTAAAACGCGTTTTCGCACGAATCCGTGCGCGGGTGCTTAAAGAGCAGCATCGGCATGCTTAGCACGTTGTTTTGTAAAAATCCACGTGCGCGTTCTGCGAAAAGCACCATTTGCATGCACATCTTGTGGTTTTGCAGAAAACTTCAATCTCGTCTACCAAAAGATGCATGTGCATGCTTAAAACGCGTTTTCGCACGAATCCGTGCGCGGGTGCTAAAAAGAGCAGCATCGGCATGCTTAGCACGTTGTTTGGTAGAAATCCACGTGCGCGTTCTGCGAAAAGCACCATTTGCATGCACATCTTGTGGATTTGCAGAAAACTTCAATCTCGTCTACCAAAAGATGCATGTGCATGCTTAAAACGCGTTTTCGTACGAATCCGTGCGCGGGTGCTAAAAAGAGCAGCATCGGCATGCTTAGCACGTTGTTTGGTAGAAATCCACGTGCGCGTTCTGCGAAAAGCACCATTTGCATGCACATCTTGTGGTTTTGCAGAAAACTTCAATCTCGTCTACCAAAAGATGCATGTGCATGCTTAAAACGCGTTTTCGCACAAATCCGTGCGCGGGTGCTAAAAAGAGCAGCATCGGCATGCTTTGCACGTCGTTTGGTAGAAATCCACGTGCGCGTTCTGCCAAGAGCACCATTTGCATGCACATCTTGTGGTTTTGCAGAAAACTTCATCCGCGTCTACCAAAAGATGCATGTGCATGCTTAAAACGCGTTTTCGCACGAATCCGTGCGTGGGTGCTAAAAAGAGCAGCATCGGCATGCTTAGCACGTCGTTTGGTAGAAATCCACGTGCGCGTTCTGCCAAAAGCACCATTTGCATGCACATCAGGTGGTTTTGCAGAAAACTTCATCCGCGTCTACCAAAAGATGCATGTGCATGCTTAAAACGCGTTTTCGCACGAATCCGTGCGCGGGTGCTAAAAAGAGCAGCATCGGCATGCTTAGCACGTTGTTTGGTAGAAATCCACGTGCGCGTTCTGCGAAAAGCACCATTTGCATGCACATCTTGTGGTTTTGCAGAAAACTTCAATCTCGTCTACCAAAAGATGCATGTGCATGCTTAAAACGCGTTTTCGCACAAATCCGTGCGCGGGTGCTAAAAAGAGCAGCATCGGCATGCTTAGCACGTCGTTTGGTAGAAATCCACGTGTGCGTTCTGCCAAGAGCACCATTTGCATGCACATCTTGTGGTTTTGCAGAAAACTTCATCCGCGTCTACCAAAAGATGCATGTGCATGCTTAAAACGCGTTTTCGCACAAATCCGTGCGCGGGTGCTAAAAAGAGCAGCATCGGCATGCTTAGCACGTTGTTTGGTAGAAATCCACGTGGGCGTCCTGCGAAAAGCACCATTTGCATGCACATCTTGTGGTTTTGCAGAAAACTTCAATCTCGTCTACCAAAAGATGCATGTGCATGCTTAAAACGCGTTTTCGCACGAATCCGTGCGCGGGTGCTAAAAAGAGCAGCATCGGCATGCTTAGCACGTTGTTTGGTAGAAATCCACGTGCGCGTTCTGCGAAAAGCACCATTTGCATGCACATCTTGTGGTTTTGCAGAAAACTTCAATCTCGTCTACCAAAAGATGCATGTGCATGCTCAAAACGCGTTTTCGCACAAATCCGTGCGCGGGTGCTAAAAAGAGCAGCATCGGCATGCTTAGCACGTTCTTTGGTAGAAATCCACGTGGGCGTTCTGCGAAAAGCACCATTTGCATGCACATCTTGTGGTTTTGCAGAAAACTTCAATCTCGTCTACCAAAAGATGCATGTGCATGCTTAAAACGCGTTTTCGCACGAATCCGTGCGCGGGTGCTAAAAAGAGCAGCATCGGCATGCTTAGCACGTTGTTTGGTAGAAATCCACGTGCGCGTTCTGCGAAAAGCACCATTTGCATGCACATCTTGTGGTTTTGCAGAAAACTTCAACCTCGTCTACCAAAAGATGCATGTGCATGCTTAAAACGCGTTTTCGCACGAATCCGTGCGCGGGTGCTAAAAAGAGCAGCATCGGCATGCTTAGCACGTTGTTTGGTAGAAATCCACGTGCGCATTCTGCGAAAAGCACCATTTGCATGCACATCTTGTGGTTTTGCAGAAAACTTCAATCTCGTCTACCAAAAGATGCATGTGCATGCTTAAAATGCGTTTTCGCACAAATCCGTGCGCGGGTGCTAAAAAGAGCAGCATCGGCATGCTTAGCACGTTGTTTGGTAGAAATCCACGTGGGCGTTCTGCGAAAAGCACCATTTGCGTGCACATCTTGTGGTTTTGCAGAAAACTTCAATCTCGTCTACCAAAAGATGCATGTGCATGCTTAAAACGCGTTTTCGCACGAATCCGTGCGCGGGTGCTAAAAAGAGCAGCATCGGCATGCTTAGCACGTTGTTTGGTAGAAATCCACGTGCGCGTTCTGCGAAAAGCACCATTTGCATGCACATTTTGTGGTTTTGCAGAAAACTTCAATCTCATCTACCAAAAGATGCATGTGCATGCTTAAAACGCGTTTTCGCACGAATCCGTGCGCGGGTGCTAAAAAGAGCAGCATCGGCATGCTTAGCACGTTGTTTGGTAGAAATCCACGTGCGCGTTCTGCGAAAAGCACCATTTGCATGCACATCTTGTGGTTTTGCAGAAAACTTCAATCTCGTCTACCAAAAGATGCATGTGCATGCTTAAAACGCGTTTTCGCACGAATCCGTGCGCGGGTGCTAAAAAGAGCAGCATCGGCATGCTTAGCACGTTGTTTGGTAGAAATCCACGTGCGCGTTCTGCGAAAAGCACCATTTGCATGCACATCTTGTGGTTTTGCAGAAAACTTCAATCTCGTCTACCAAAAGATGCATGTGCATGCTTAAAACGCGTTTTCGCACAAATCCGTGCGCGGGTGCTAAAAAGAGCAGCATCGGCATGCTTAGCACGTTGTTTGGTAAAAATCCACGTGGGCGTTCTGCGAAAAGCACCATTTGCATGCACATCTTGTGGTTTTGCAGAAAACTTCAATCTCGTCTACCAAAAGATGCATGTGCATGCTTAAAACGCGTTTTCGCACGAATCCGTGCGCGGGTGCTAAAAAGTGCAGCATCGGCATGCTTAGCACGTTGTTTGGTAGAAATCCACGTGCGCGTTCTGCGAAAAGCACCATTTGCATGCACATCTTGTGGTTTTGCAGAAAACTTCAATCTCGTCTACCAAAAGATGCATGTGCATGCTTAAAACGCGTTTTCGCACGAATCCGTCCGCGGGGGCTAAAAAGAGCAGCATCGGCATGCTTAGCACGTTATTTGGTAGAAATCCACGTGCGCGTTCTGCGAAAAGCACCATTTGCATGCACATCTTGTGGTTTTGCAGAAAACTTCAATCTCGTCTACCAAAAGATGCATGTGCATGCTTAAAACGCGTTTTCGCACGAATCCGTCCGCGGGTGCTAAAAAGAGCAGCATCGGCATGCTTAGCACGTTGTTTGGTAGAAATCCACGTGCGCGTTCTGCGAAAAGCACCATTTGCATGCACATCTTGTGGTTTTGCAGAAAACTTCAATCTCGTCTACCAAAAGATGCATGTGCATGCTTAAAACGCGTTTTCGCACAAATCCGTGCGCGGGTGCTAAAAAGAGCAGCATCGGCATGCTTAGCACGTTGTTTGGTAGAAATCCACGTGGGCGTTCTGCGAAAAGCACCATTTGCATGCACATCTTGTGGTTTTGCAGAAAACTTCAATCTCGTCTACCAAAAGATGCATGTGCATGCTTAAAACGCGTTTTCGCACGAATCCGTGCGCGGGTGCTAAAAAGAGCAGCATCGGCATGCTTAGCACGTTGTTTGGTAGAAATCCACGTGCGCGTTCTGCGAAAAGCACCATTTGCATGCACATCTTGTGGTTTTGCAGAAAACTTCAATCTCGTCTACCAAAAGATGCATGTGCATGCTTAAAACGCGTTTTCGCACAAATCCGTGCGCGGGTGCTAAAAAGAGCAGCATCGGCATGCTTAGCACGTTGTTTGGTAGAAATCCACGTGGGCGTTCTGCGAAAAGCACCATTTGCATGCACATCTTGTGGTTTTGCAGAAAACTTCAATCTCGTCTACCAAAAGATGCATGTGCATGCTTAAAACGCGTTTTCGCACGAATCCGTGCGCGGGTGCTTAAAGAGCAGCATCGGCATGCTTAGCACGTTGTTTTGTAAAAATCCACGTGCGCGTTCTGCGAAAAGCACCATTTGCATGCACATCTTGTGGTTTTGCAGAAAACTTCAATCTCGTCTACCAAAAGATGCATGTGCATGCTTAAAACGCGTTTTCGCACGAATCCGTGCGCGGGTGCTAAAAAGAGCAGCATCGGCATGCTTAGCACGTTGTTTGGTAGAAATCCACGTGCGCGTTCTGCGAAAAGCACCATTTGCATGCACATCTTGTGGATTTGCAGAAAACTTCAATCTCGTCTACCAAAAGATGCATGTGCATGCTTAAAACGCGTTTTCGTACGAATCCGTGCGCGGGTGCTAAAAAGAGCAGCATCGGCATGCTTAGCACGTTGTTTGGTAGAAATGCACGTGCGCGTTCTGCGAAAAGCACCATTTGCATGCACATCTTGTGGTTTTGCAGAAAACTTCAATCTCGTCTACCAAAAGATGCATGTGCATGCTTAAAACGCGTTTTCGCACAAATCCGTGCGCGGGTGCTAAAAAGAGCAGCATCGGCATGCTTTGCACGTCGTTTGGTAGAAATCCACGTGCGCGTTCTGCCAAGAGCACCATTTGCATGCACATCTTGTGGTTTTGCAGAAAACTTCATCCGCGTCTACCAAAAGATGCATGTGCATGCTTAAAACGCGTTTTCGCACGAATCCGTGCGTGGGTGCTAAAAAGAGCAGCATCGGCATGCTTAGCACGTCGTTTGGTAGAAATCCACGTGCGCGTTCTGCCAAAAGCACCATTTGCATGCACATCAGGTGGTTTTGCAGAAAACTTCATCCGCGTCTACCAAAAGATGCATGTGCATGCTTAAAACGCGTTTTCGCACGAATCCGTGCGCGGGTGCTAAAAAGAGCAGCATCGGCATGCTTAGCACGTTGTTTGGTAGAAATCCACGTGCGCGTTCTGCGAAAAGCACCATTTGCATGCACATCTTGTGGTTTTGCAGAAAACTTCAATCTCGTCTACCAAAAGATGCATGTGCATGCTTAAAACGCGTTTTCGCACAAATCCGTGCGCGGGTGCTAAAAAGAGCAGCATCGGCATGCTTAGCACGTCGTTTGGTAGAAATCCACGTGTGCGTTCTGCCAAGAGCACCATTTGCATGCACATCTTGTGGTTTTGCAGAAAACTTCATCCGCGTCTACCAAAAGATGCATGTGCATGCTTAAAACGCGTTTTCGCACAAATCCGTGCGCGGGTGCTAAAAAGAGCAGCATCGGCATGCTTAGCACGTTGTTTGGTAGAAATCCACGTGGGCGTTCTGCGAAAAGCACCATTTGCATGCACATCTTGTGGTTTTGCAGAAAACTTCAATCTCGTCTACCAAAAGATGCATGTGCATGCTTAAAACGCGTTTTCGCACGAATCCGTGCGCGGGTGCTAAAAAGAGCAGCATCGGCATGCTTAGCACGTTGTTTGGTAGAAATCCACGTGCGCGTTCTGCGAAAAGCACCATTTGCATGCACATCTTGTGGTTTTGCAGAAAACTTCAATCTCGTCTACCAAAAGATGCATGTGCATGCTTAAAACGCGTTTTCGCACAAATCCGTGCGCGGGTGCTAAAAAGAGCAGCATCGGCATGCTTAGCACGTTGTTTGGTAGAAATCCACGTGGGCGTTCTGCGAAAAGCACCATTTGCGTGCACATCTTGTGGTTTTGCAGAAAACTTCAATCTCGTCTACCAAAAGATGCATGTGCATGCTTAAAACGCGTTTTTGCACGAATCCGTGCGCGGGTGCTAAAAAGAGCAGCATCGGCATGCTTAGCACGTTGTTTGGTAGAAATCCACGTGCGCGTTCTGCGAAAAGCACCATTTGCATGCACATTTTGTGGTTTTGCAGAAAACTTCAATCTCATCTACCAAAAGATGCATGTGCATGCTTAAAACGCGTTTTCGCACGAATCCGTGCGCGGCTGCTAAAAAGAGCAGCATCGGCATGCTTAGCACGTTGTTTGGTAGAAATCCACGTGCGCGTTCTGCGAAAAGCACCATTTGCATGCACATCTTGTGGTTTTGCAGAAAACTTCAATCTCGTCTACCAAAAGATGCATGTGCATGCTTAAAACGCGTTTTCGCACGAATCCGTGCGCGGGTGCTAAAAAGAGCAGCATCGGCATGCTTAGCACGTTGTTTGGTAGAAATCCACGTGCGCGTTCTGCGAAAAGCACCATTTGCATGCACATCTTGTGGTTTTGCAGAAAACTTCAATCTCGTCTACCAAAAGATGCATGTGCATGCTTAAAACGCGTTTTCGCACAAATCCGTGCGCGGGTGCTAAAAAGAGCAGCATCGGCATGCTTAGCACGTTGTTTGGTAGAAATCCACGTGGGCGTTCTGCGAAAAGCACCATTTGCATGCACATCTTGTGGTTTTGCAGAAAACTTCAATCTCGTCTACCAAAAGATGCATGTGCATGCTTAAAACGCGTTTTCGCACGAATCCGTGCGCGGGTGCTAAAAAGAGCAGCATCGGCATGCTTAGCACGTTGTTTGGTAGAAATCCACGTGCGCGTTCTGCGAAAAGCACCATTTGCATGCACATCTTGTGGTTTTGCAGAAAACTTCAATCTCGTCTACCAAAAGATGCATGTGCATGCTTAAAACGCGTTTTCGCACGAATCCGTCCGCGGGTGCTAAAAAGAGCAGCATCGGCATGCTTAGCACGTTGTTTGGTAGAAATCCACGTGCGCGTTCTGCGAAAAGCACCATTTGCATGCACATCTTGTGGTTTTGCAGAAAACTTCAATCTCGTCTACCAAAAGATGCATGTGCATGCTTAAAACGCGTTTTCGCACGAATCCGTGCGCGGGTGCTAAAAAGAGCAGCATCGGCATGCTTAGCACGTTGTTTGGTAGAAATCCACGTGCGCGTTCTGCGAAAAGCACCATTTGCATGCACATCTTGTGGTTTTGCAGAAAACTTCAATCTCGTCTACCAAAAGATGCATGTGCATGCTTAAAACGCGTTTTCGCACGAATCCGTCCGCGGGTGCTAAAAAGAGCAGCATCGGCATGCTTAGCACGTTGTTTGGTAGAAATCCACGTGCGCGTTCTGCGAAAAGCACCATTTGCATGCACATCTTGTGGTTTTGCAGAAAACTTCAATCTCGTCTACCAAAAGATGCATGTGCATGCTTAAAACGCGTTTTCGCACAAATCCGTGCGCGGGTGCTAAAAAGAGCAGCATCGGCATGCTTAGCACGTTGTTTGGTAGAAATCCACGTGGGCGTCCTGCGAAAAGCACCATTTGCATGCACATCTTGTGGTTTTGCAGAAAACTTCAATCTCGTCTACCAAAAGATGCATGTGCATGCTTAAAACGCGTTTTCGCACGAATCCGTGCGCGGGTGCTAAAAAGAGCAGCATCGGCATGCTTAGCACGTTGTTTGGTAGAAATCCATGTGCGCGTTCTGCGAAAAGCACCATTTGCATGCACATCTTGTGGTTTTGCAGAAAACTTCAATCTCGTCTACCAAAAGATGCATGTGCATGCTCAAAACGCGTTTTCGCACAAATCCGTGCGCGGGTGCTAAAAAGAGCAGCATCGGCATGCTTAGCACGTTCTTTGGTAGAAATCCACGTGGGCGTTCTGCGAAAAGCACCATTTGCATGCACATCTTGTGGTTTTGCAGAAAACTTCAATCTCGTCTACCAAAAGATGCATGTGCATGCTTAAAACGCGTTTTCGCACAAATCCGTGCGCGGGTGCTAAAAAGAGCAGCATCGGCATGCTTAGCACGTTGTTTGGTAGAAATCCACGTGGGCGTTCTGCGAAAAGCACCATTTGCGTGCACATCTTGTGGTTTTGCAGAAAACTTCAATCTCGTCTACCAAAAGATGCATGTGCATGCTTAAAACGCGTTTTTGCACGAATCCGTGCGCGGGTGCTAAAAAGAGCAGCATCGGCATGCTTAGCACGTTGTTTGGTAGAAATCCACGTGCGCGTTCTGCGAAAAGCACCATTTGCATGCACATCTTGTGGTTTTGCAGAAAACTTCAATCTCGTCTACCAAAAGATGCATGTGCATGCTTCAAACGCGTTTTCGCACGAATCCGTGCGCGGGTGCTAAAAAGAGCAGCATCGGCATGCTTAGCACGTTGTTTGGTAGAAATCCACGTGCGCGTTCTGCGAAAAGCACCATTTGCATGCACATCTTGTGGTTTTGCAGAAAACTTCAATCTCGTCTACCAAAAGATGCATGTGCATGCTTAAAACGCGTTTTCGCACGAATCCGTCCGCGGGTGCTAAAAAGAGCAGCATCGGCATGCTTAGCACGTTGTTTGGTAGAAATCCACGTGCGCGTTCTGCGAAAAGCACCATTTGCATGCACATCTTGTGGTTTTGCAGAAAACTTCAATCTCGTCTACCAAAAGATGCATGTGCATGCTTAAAACGCGTTTTCGCACGAATCCGTGCGCGGGTGCTAAAAAGAGCAGCATCGGCATGCTTAGCACGTTGTTTGGTAGAAATCCACGTGCGCGTTCTGCGAAAAGCACCATTTGCATGCACATCTTGTGGTTTTGCAGAAAACTTCAATCTCGTCTACCAAAAGATGCATGTGCATGCTTAAAACGCGTTTTCGCACAAATCCGTGCGCGGGTGCTAAAAAGAGCAGCATCGGCATGCTTAGCACGTTGTTTGGTAGAAATCCACGTGGGCGTTCTGCGAAAAGCACCATTTGCATGCACATCTTGTGGTTTTGCAGAAAACTTCAATCTCGTCTACCAAAAGATGCATGTGCATGCTTAAAACGCGTTTTCGCACGAATCCGTGCGCGGGTGCTAAAAAGAGCAGCATCGGCATGCTTAGCACTTTGTTTGGTAGAAATCCACGTGCGCGTTCTGCGAAAAGCACCTTTTGCATGCACATCTTGTGGTTTTGCAGAAAACTTCAATCTCGTCTACCAAAAGATGCATGTGCATGCTTAAAACGCGTTTTCGCACAAATCCGTGCGCGGGTGCTAAAAAGAGCAGCATCGGCATGCTTAGCACGTTGTTTGGTAGAAATCCACGTGGGCGTTCTGCGAAAAGCACCATTTGCATGCACATCTTGTGGTTTTGCAGAAAACTTCAATCTCGTCTACCAAAAGATGCATGTGCATGCTTAAAACGCGTTTTCGCACAAATCCGTGCGCGGGTGCTAAAAAGAGCAGCATCGGCATGCTTAGCACGTTGTTTGGTAGAAATCCACGTGGGCGTTCTGCGAAAAGCACCATTTGCATGCACATCTTGTGGTTTTGCAGAAAACTTCAATCTCGTCTACCAAAAGATGCATGTGCATGCTTAAAACGCGTTTTCGCACGAATCCGTGCGCGGGTGCTAAAAAGAGCAGCATCGGCATGCTTAGCACGTTGTTTGGTAGAAATCCACGTGCGCGTTCTGCGAAAAGCACCATTTGCATGCACATCTTGTGGTTTTGCAGAAAACTTCAATCTCGTCTACCAAAAGATGCAAGTGCATGCTTAAAACGCGTTTTCGCACGAATCCGTGCGCGGGTGCTAAAGAGCAGCATCGGCATGCTTAGCACGTTGTTTGGTAGAAATCCACGTGTGCGTTCTGCCAAGAGCACCATTTGCATGCACATCTTGTGGTTTTGCAGAAAACTTCATCCGCGTCTACCAAAAGATGCATGTGCATGCTTAAAACGCGTTTTCGCACGAATCCGTGCGCGGGTGCTAAAAAGAGCTGCATCGGCATGCTTAGCACGTTGTTTGGTAGAAATCCACGTGCGCGTTCTGCGAAAAGCACCATTTGCATGCACATCTTGTGGTTTTGCAGAAAACTTCAATCTCGTCTACCAAAAGATGCATGTGCATGCTTAAAACGCGTTTTCGCACGAATCCGTGCGCGGGTGCTAAAAAGAGCAGCATCGGCATGCTTAGCACGTTGTTTGGTAGAAATCCACGTGCGCGTTCTGCGAAAAGCACCATTTGCATGCACATCTTGTGGTTTTGCAGAAAACTTCAATCTCGTCTACCAAAAGATGCATGTGCATGCTTAAAACGCGTTTTCGCACAAATCCGTGCGCGGGTGCTAAAAAGAGCAGCATCGGCATGCTTTGCACGTCGTTTGGTAGAAATCCACGTGCGCGTTCTGCCAAGAGCACCATTTGCATGCACATCTTGTGGTTTTGCAGAAAACTTCATCCGCGTCTACCAAAAGATGCATGTGCATGCTTAAAACGCGTTTTCGCACGAATCCGTGCGTGGGTGCTAAAAAGAGCAGCATCGGCATGCTTAGCACGTCGTTTGGTAGAAATCCACGTGCGCGTTCTGCCAAAAGCACCATTTGCATGCACATCAGGTGGTTTTGCAGAAAACTTCAATCTCGTCTACCAAAAGATGCATGTGCATGCTTAAAACGCGTTTTCGCACGAATCCGTGCGCGGGTGCTAAAAAGAGCAGCATCGGCATGCTTAGCACGTTGTTTGGTAGAAATCCACGTGCGCGTTCTGCGAAAAGCACCATTTGCATGCACATCTTGTGGTTTTGCAGAAAACTTCAATCTCGTCTACCAAAAGATGCATGTGCATGCTTAAAACGCGTTTTCGCACAAATCCATGCGCGGGTGCTAAAAAGAGCAGCATCGGCATGCTTTGCACGTCGTTTGGTAGAAATCCACGTGCGCGTTCTGCCAAGAGCACCATTTGCATGCACATCTTGTGGTTTTGCAGAAAACTTCATCCGCGTCTACCAAAAGATGCATGTGCATGCTTAAAACGCGTTTTCGCACGAATCCGTGCGTGGGTGCTAAAAAGAGCAGCATCGGCATGCTTAGCACGTCGTTTGGTAGAAATCCACGTGCGCGTTCTGCCAAAAGCACCATTTGCATGCACATCAGGTGGTTTTGCAGAAAACTTCATCCGCGTCTACCAAAAGATGCATGTGCATGCTTAAAACGCGTTTTCGCACGAATCCGTGCGCGGGTGCTAAAAAGAGCAGCATCGGCATGCTTAGCACGTTGTTTGGTAGAAATCCACGTGCGCGTTCTGCGAAAAGCACCATTTGCATGCACATCTTGTGGTTTTGCAGAAAACTTCAATCTCGTCTACCAAAAGATGCATGTGCATGCTTAAAACGCGTTTTCGCACAAATCCGTGCGCGGGTGCTAAAAAGAGCAGCATCGGCATGCTTAGCACGTCGTTTGGTAGAAATCCACGTGTGCGTTCTGCCAAGAGCACCATTTGCATGCACATCTTGTGGTTTTGCAGAAAACTTCATCCGCGTCTACCAAAAGATGCATGTGCATGCTTAAAACGCGTTTTCGCACAAATCCGTGCGCGGGTGCTAAAAAGAGCAGCATCGGCATGCTTAGCACGTTGTTTGGTAGAAATCCACGTGGGCGTTCTGCGAAAAGCACCATTTGCATGCACATCTTGTGGTTTTGCAGAAAACTTCAATCTCGTCTACCAAAAGATGCATGTGCATGCTTAAAACGCGTTTTCGCACGAATCCGTGCGCGGGTGCTAAAAAGAGCAGCATCGGCATGCTTAGCACGTTGTTTGGTAGAAATCCACGTGCGCGTTCTGCGAAAAGCACCATTTGCATGCACATCTTGTGGTTTTGCAGAAAACTTCAATCTCGTCTACCAAAAGATGCATGTGCATGCTTAAAACGCGTTTTCGCACAAATCCGTGCGCGGGTGCTAAAAAGAGCAGCATCGGCATGCTTAGCACGTTGTTTGGTAGAAATCCACGTGGGCGTTCTGCGAAAAGCACCATTTGCGTGCACATCTTGTGGTTTTGCAGAAAACTTCAATCTCGTCTACCAAAAGATGCATGTGCATGCTTAAAACGCGTTTTTGCTCGAATCCCTGCGCGGGTGCTAAAAAGAGCAGCATCGGCATGCTTAGCACGTTGTTTGGTAGAAATCCACGTGCGCGTTCTGCGAAAAGCACCATTTGCATGCACATCTTGTGGTTTTGCAGAAAACTTCAATCTCGTCTACCAAAAGATGCATGTGCATGCTTAAAACGCGTTTTCGCACAAATCCGTGCGCGGGTGCTAAAAAGAGCAGCATCGGCATGCTTAGCACGTTGTTTGGTAGAAATCCACGTGGGCGTTCTGCGAAAAGCACCATTTGCATGCACATCTTGTGGTTTTGCAGAAAACTTCAATCTCGTCTACCAAAAGATGCATGTGCATGCTTAAAACGCGTTTTCGCACGAAACCGTGCGCGGGTGCTAAAAAGAGCAGCATCGGCATGCTTAGCACGTTGTTTGGTAGAAATCCACGTGCGCGTTCTGCGAAAAGCACCATTTGCATGCACATCTTGTGGTTTTGCAGAAAACTTCAATCTCGTCTACCAAAAGATGCATGTGCATGCTTAAAACGCGTTTTCGCACGAATCCGTCCGCGGGTGCTAAAAAGAGCAGCATCGGCATGCTTAGCACGTTGTTTGGTAGAAATCCACGTGCGCGTTCTGCGAAAAGCACCATTTGCATGCACATCTTGTGGTTTTGCAGAAAACTTCAATCTCGTCTACCAAAAGATGCATGTGCATGCTTAAAACGCGTTTTCGCACGAATCCGTGCGCGGGTGCTAAAAAGAGCAGCATCGGCATGCTTAGCACGTTGTTTGGTAGAAATCCACGTGCGCGTTCTGCGAAAAGCACCATTTGCATGCACATCTTGTGGTTTTGCAGAAAACTTCAATCTCGTCTACCAAAAGATGCATGTGCATGCTTAAAACGCGTTTTCGCACGAATCCGTCCGCGGGTGCTAAAAAGAGCAGCATCGGCATGCTTAGCACGTTGTTTGGTAGAAATCCACGTGCGCGTTCTGCGAAAAGCACCATTTGCATGCACATCTTGTGGTTTTGCAGAAAACTTCAATCTCGTCTACCAAAAGATGCATGTGCATGCTTAAAACGCGTTTTCGCACAAATCCGTGCGCGGGTGCTAAAAAGAGCAGCATCGGCATGCTTAGCACGTTGTTTGGTAGAAATCCACGTGGGCGTTCTGCGAAAAGCACCATTTGCATGCACATCTTGTGGTTTTGCAGAAAACTTCAATCTCGTCTACCAAAAGATGCATGTGCATGCTTAAAACGCGTTTTCGCACGAATCCGTGCGCGGGTGCTAAAAAGAGCAGCATCGGCATGCTTAGCACGTTGTTTGGTAGAAATCCACGTGCGCGTTCTGCGAAAAGCACCATTTGCATGCACATCTTGTGGTTTTGCAGAAAACTTCAATCTCGTCTACCAAAAGATGCATGTGCATGCTTAAAACGCGTTTTCGCACAAATCCGTGCGCGGGTGCTAAAAAGAGCAGCATCGGCATGCTTAGCACGTTGTTTGGTAGAAATCCACGTGGGCGTTCTGCGAAAAGCACCATTTGCATGCACATCTTGTGGTTTTGCAGAAAACTTCAATCTCGTCTACCAAAAGATGCATGTGCATGCTTAAAACGCGTTTTCGCACAAATCCGTGCGCGGGTGCTAAAAAGAGCAGCATCGGCATGCTTAGCACGTTGTTTGGTAGAAATCCACGTGGGCGTTCTGCGAAAAGCACCATTTGCATGCACATCTTGTGGTTTTGCAGAAAACTTCAATCTCGTCTACCAAAAGATGCATGTGCATGCTTAAAACGCGTTTTCGCACGAATCCGTGCGCGGGTGCTAAAAAGAGCAGCATCGGCATGCTTAGCACGTTGTTTGGTAGAAATCCACGTGCGCGTTCTGCGAAAAGCACCATTTGCATGCACATCTTGTGGTTTTGCAGAAAACTTCAATCTCGTCTACCAAAAGATGCAAGTGCATGCTTAAAACGCGTTTTCGCACGAATCCGTGCGCGGGTGCTAAAAAGAGCAGCATCGGCATGCTTAGCACGTTGTTTGGTAGAAATCCACGTGTGCGTTCTGCCAAGAGCACCATTTGCATGCACATCTTGTGGTTTTGCAGAAAACTTCATCCGCGTCTACCAAAAGATGCATGTGCATGCTTAAAACGCGTTTTCGCACGAATCCGTGCGCGGGTGCTAAAAAGAGCTGCATCGGCATGCTTAGCACGTTGTTTGGTAGAAATCCACGTGCGCGTTCTGCGAAAAGCACCATTTGCATGCACATCTGATGGTTTTGCAGAAAACTTCAATCTCGTCTACCAAAAGATGCATGTGCATGCTTAAAACGCGTTTTCGCACGAATCCGTGCGCGGGTGCTAAAAAGAGCAGCATCGGCATGCTTAGCACGTTGTTTGGTAGAAATCCACGTGCGCGTTCTGCGAAAAGCACCATTTGCATGCACATCTTGTGGTTTTGCAGAAAACTTCAATCTCGTCTACCAAAAGATGCATGTGCATGCTTAAAACGCGTTTTCGCACAAATCCGTGCGCGGGTGCTAAAAAGAGCAGCATCGGCATGCTTTGCACGTCGTTTGGTAGAAATCCACGTGCGCGTTCTGCCAAGAGCACCATTTGCATGCACATCTTGTGGTTTTGCAGAAAACTTCATCCGCGTCTACCAAAAGATGCATGTGCATGCTTAAAACGCGTTTTCGCACGAATCCGTGCGTGGGTGCTAAAAAGAGCAGCATCGGCACGCTTAGCATGTCGTTTGGTAGAAATCCTCGTGCGCGTTCTGCCAAAAGCACCATTTGCATGCACATCAGGTGGTTTTGCAGAAAACTTCATCCGCGTCTACCAAAAGATGCATGTGCATGCTTAAAACGCGTTTTCGCACGAATCCGTGCGCGGGTGCTAAAAAGAGCAGCATCGGCATGCTTAGCACGTTGTTTGGTAGAAATCCACGTGCGCGTTCTGCGAAAAGCACCATTTGCATGCACATCTTGTGGTTTTGCAGAAAACTTCAATCTCGTCTACCAAAAGATGCATGTGCATGCTTAAAACACGTTTTCGCACAAATCCGTGCGCGGATGCTAAAAAGAGCAGCATCGGCATGCTTAGCACGTCGTTTGGTAGAAATCCACGTGTGCGTTCTGCCAAGAGCACCATTTGCATGCACATCTTGTGGTTTTGCAGAAAACTTCATCCGCGTCTACCAAAAGATGCATGTGCATGCTTAAAACGCGTTTTCGCACAAATCCGTGCGCGGGTGCTAAAAAGAGCAGCATCGGCATGCTTAGCACGTTGTTTGGTAGAAATCCACGTGGGCGTTCTGCGAAAAGCACCATTTGCATGCACATCTTGTGGTTTTGCAGAAAACTTCAATCTCGTCTACCAAAAGATGCATGTGCATGCTTAAAACGCGTTTTCGCACGAATCCGTGCGCGGGTGCTAAAAAGAGCAGCATCGGCATGCTTAGCACGTTGTTTGGTAGAAATCCACGTGGGCGTTCTGCGAAAAGCACCATTTGCATGCACATCTTGTGGTTTTGCAGAAAACTTCAATCTCGTCTACCAAAAGATGCATGTGCATGCTTAAAACGCGTTTTCGCACAAATCCGTGCGCGGGTGCTAAAAAGAGCAGCATCGGCATGCTTAGCACGTTGTTTGGTAGAAATCCACGTGGGCGTTCTGCGAAAAGCACCATTTGCGTGCACATCTTGTGGTTTTGCAGAAAACTTCAATCTCGTCTACCAAAAGATGCATGTGCATGCTTAAAACGCGTTTTTGCACGAATCCGTGCGCGGGTGCTAAAAAGAGCAGCATCGGCATGCTTAGCACGTTGTTTGGTAGAAATCCACGTGCGCGTTCTGCGAAAAGCACCATTTGCATGCACATTTTGTGGTTTTGCAGAAAACTTCAATCTCATCTACCAAAAGATGCATGTGCATGCTTAAAACGCGTTTTCGCACGAATCCGTGCGCGGCTGCTAAAAAGAGCAGCATCGGCATGCTTAGCACGTTGTTTGGTAGAAATCCACGTGCGCGTTCTGCGAAAAGCACCATTTGCATGCACATCTTGTGGTTTTGCAGAAAACTTCAATCTCGTCTACCAAAAGATGCATGTGCATGCTTAAAACGCGTTTTCGCACGAATCCGTGCGCGGGTGCTAAAAAGAGCAGCATCGGCATGCTTAGCACGTTGTTTGGTAGAAATCCACGTGCGCGTTCTGCGAAAAGCACCATTTGCATGCACATCTTGTGGTTTTGCAGAAAACTTCAATCTCGTCTACCAAAAGATGCATGTGCATGCTTAAAACGCGTTTTCGCACGAATCCGTCCGCGGGTGCTAAAAAGAGCAGCATCGGCATGCTTAGCACGTTGTTTGGTAGAAATCCACGTGCGCGTTCTGCGAAAAGCACCATTTGCATGCACATCTTGTGGTTTTGCAGAAAACTTCAATCTCGTCTACCAAAAGATGCATGTGCATGCTTAAAACGCGTTTTCGCACGAATCCGTGCGCGGGTGCTAAAAAGAGCAGCATCGGCATGCTTAGCACGTTGTTTGGTAGAAATCCACGTGCGCGTTCTGCGAAAAGCACCATTTGCATGCACATCTTGTGGTTTTGCAGAAAACTTCAATCTCGTCTACCAAAAGATGCATGTGCATGCTTAAAACGCGTTTTCGCACAAATCCGTGCGCGGGTGCTAAAAAGAGCAGCATCGGCATGCTTTGCACGTCGTTTGGTAGAAATCCACGTGCGCGTTCTGCCAAGAGCACCATTTGCATGCACATCTTGTGGTTTTGCAGAAAACTTCATCCGCGTCTACCAAAAGATGCATGTGCATGCTTAAAACGCGTTTTCGCACGAATCCGTGCGTGGGTGCTAAAAAGAGCAGCATCGGCATGCTTAGCACGTCGTTTGGTAGAAATCCACGTGCGCGTTCTGCGAAAAGCACCATTTGCATGCACATCTTGTGGTTTTGCAGAAAACTTCAATCTCGTCTACCAAAAGATGCATGTGCATGCTTAAAACGCGTTTTCGCACAAATCCGTGCGCGGGTGCTAAAAAGAGCAGCATCGGCATGCTTAGCACGTCGTTTGGTAGAAATCCACGTGTGCGTTCTCCCAAGAGCACCATTTGCATGCACATCTTGTGGTTTTGCAGAAAACTTCATCCGCGTCTACCAAAAGATGCATGTGCATGCTTAAAACGCGTTTTCGCACAAATCCGTGCGCGGGTGCTAAAAAGAGCAGCATCGGCATGCTTAGCACGTTGTTTGGTAGAAATCCACGTGGGCGTTCTGCGAAAAGCACCATTTGCATGCACATCTTGTGGTTTTGCAGAAAACTTCAATCTCGTCTACCAAAAGATGCATGTGCATGCTTAAAACGCGTTTTCGCACGAATCCGTGCGCGGGTGCTAAAAAGAGCAGCATCGGCATGCTTAGCACGTTGTTTGGTAGAAATACACGTGCGCGTTCTGCGAAAAGCACCATTTGCATGCACATCTTGTGGTTTTGCAGAAAACTTCAATCTCGTCTACCAAAAGATGCATGTGCATGCTTAAAACGCGTTTTCGCACAAATCCGTGCGCGGGTGCTAAAAAGAGCAGCATCGGCATGCTTAGCACGTTGTTTGGTAGAAATCCACGTGGGCGTTCTGCGAAAAGCACCATTTGCGTGCACATCTTGTGGTTTTGCAGAAAATTTCAATCTCGTCTACCAAAAGATGCATGTGCATGCTTAAAACGCGTTTTTGCACGAATCCGTGCGCGGGTGCTAAAAAGAGCAGCATCGGCATGCTTAGCACGTTGTTTGGTAGAAATCCACGTGCGCGTTCTGCGAAAAGCACCATTTGCATGCACATTTTGTGGTTTTGCAGAAAACTTCAATCTCGTCTACCAAAAGATGCATGTGCATGCTTAAAACGCGTTTTCGCACGAATCCGTGCGCGGGTGCTAAAAAGAGCAGCATCGGCATGCTTAGCACGTTGTTTGGTAGAAATCCACGTGCGCGTTCTGCGAAAAGCACCATTTGCATGCACATCTTGTGGTTTTGCAGAAAACTTCAATCTCGTCTACCAAAAGATGCATGTGCATGCTTAAAACGCGTTTTCGCACAAATCCGTGCGCGGGTGCTAAAAAGAGCAGCATCGGCATGCTTAGCACGTTGTTTGGTAGAAATCCACGTGGGCGTTCTGCGAAAAGCACCATTTGCATGCACATCTTGTGGTTTTGCAGAAAACTTCAATCTCGTCTACCAAAAGATGCATGTGCATGCTTAAAACGCGTTTTCGCACGAATCCGTGCGCGGGTGCTAAAAAGAGCAGCATCGGCATGCTTAGCACGTTGTTTGGTAGAAATCCACGTGCGCGTTCTGCGAAAAGCACCATTTGCATGCACATCTTGTGGTTTTGCAGAAAACTTCAATCTCATCTACCAAAAGATGCATGTGCATGCTTAAAACGCGTTTTCGCACGAATCCGTGCGCGGGTGCTAAAAAGAGCAGCATCGGCATGCTTAGCACGTTGTTTGGTAGAAATCCACGTGCGCGTTCTGCGAAAAGCACCATTTGCATGCACATCTTGTGGTTTTGCAGAAAACTTCAATCTCGTCTACCAAAAGATGCATGTGCATGCTTAAAACGCGTTTTCGCACGAATCCGTGCGCGGGTGCTAAAAAGAGCAGCATCGGCATGCTTAGCACGTTGTTTGGTAGAAATCCACGTGCGCGTTCTGCGAAAAGCACCATTTGCATGCACATCTTGTGGTTTTGCAGAAAACTTCAATCTCGTCTACCAAAAGATGCATGTGCATGCTTAAAACGCGTTTTCGCACAAATCCGTGCGCGGGTGCTAAAAAGAGCAGCATCGGCATGCTTAGCACGTTGTTTGGTAGAAATCCACGTGGGCGTTCTGCGAAAAGCACCATTTGCATGCACATCTTGTGGTTTTGCAGAAAACTTCAATCTCGTCTACCAAAAGATGCATGTGCATGCTTAAAACGCGTTTTCGCACGAATCCGTGCGCGGGTGCTAAAAAGAGCAGCATCGGCATGCTTAGCACGTTGTTTGGTAGAAATCCACGTGCGCGTTCTGCGAAAAGCACCATTTGCATGCACATCTTGTGGTTTTGCAGAAAACTTCAATCTCGTCTACCAAAAGATGCAAGTGCATGCTTAAAACGCGTTTTATGCACGAATCCGTGCGCGGGTGCTAAAAAGAGCAGCATCGGCATGCTTAGCACGTTGTTTGGTAGAAATCCACGTGTGCGTTCTGCCAAGAGCACCATTTGCATGCACATCTTGTGGTTTTGCAGAAAACTTCATCCGCGTCTACCAAAAGATGCATGTGCATGCTTAAAACGCGTTTTCGCACGAATCCGTGCGCGGGTGCTAAAAAGAGCTGCATCGGCATGCTTAGCACGTTGTTTGGTAGAAATCCACGTGCGCGTTCTGCGAAAAGCACCATTTGCATGCACATCTTGTGGTTTTGCAGAAAACTTCAATCTCGTCTACCAAAAGATGCATGTGCATGCTTAAAACGCGTTTTCGCACGAATCCGTGCGCGGGTGCTAAAAAGAGCAGCATCGGCATGCTTAGCACGTTGTTTGGTAGAAATCCACGTGCGCGTTCTGCGAAAAGCACCATTTGCATGCACATTTTGTGGTTTTGCAGAAAACTTCAATCTCGTCTACCAAAAGATGCATGTGCATGCTTAAAACGCGTTTTCGCACGAATCCGTGCGCGGGTGCTAAAAAGAGCAGCATCGGCATGCTTAGCACGTTGTTTGGTAGAAATCCACGTGCGCGTTCTGCGAAAAGCACCATTTGCATGCACATCTTGTGGTTTTGCAGAAAACTTCAATCTCGTCTACCAAAAGATGCATGTGCATGCTTAAAACGCGTTTTCGCACAAATCCGTGCGCGGGTGCTAAAAAGAGCAGCATCGGCATGCTTTGCACGTCGTTTGGTAGAAATCCGCGTGCGCGTTCTGCCAAGAGCACCATTTGCATGCACATTTTGTGGTTTTGCAGAAAACTTCAATCTCATCTACCAAAAGATGCATGTGCATGCTTAAAACGCGTTTTCGCACGAATCCGTGCGCGGCTGCTAAAAAGAGCAGCATCGGCATGCTTAGCACGTTGTTTGGTAGAAATCCACGTGCGCGTTCTGCGAAAAGCACCATTGCATGCACATCTTGTGGTTTTGCAGAAAACTTCAATCTCGTCTACCAAAAGATGCATGTGCATGCTTAAAACGCGTTTTCGCACGAATCCGTGCGCGGGTGCTAAAAAGAGCAGCATCGGCATGCTTAGCACGTTGTTTGGTAGAAATCCACGTGCGCGTTCTGCGAAAAGCACCATTTGCATGCACATCTTGTGGTTTTGCAGAAAACTTCAATCTCGTCTACCAAAAGATGCATGTGCATGCTTAAAACGCGTTTTCGCACAAATCCGTGCGCGGGTGCTAAAAAGAGCAGCATCGGCATGCTTAGCACGTCGTTTGGTAGAAATCCACGTGTGCGTTCTGCCAAGAGCACCATTTGCATGCACATCTTGTGGTTTTGCAGAAAACTTCATCCGCGTCTACCAAAAGATGCATGTGCATGCTTAAAACGCGTTTTCGCACAAATCCGTGCGCGGGTGCTAAAAAGAGCAGCATCGGCATGCTTAGCACGTTGTTTGGTAGAAATCCACGTGGGCGTTCTGCGAAAAGCACCATTTGCATGCACATCTTGTGGTTTTGCAGAAAACTTCAATCTCGTCTACCAAAAGATGCATGTGCATGCTTAAAACGCGTTTTCGCACGAATCCGTGCGCGGGTGCTAAAAAGAGCAGCATCGGCATGCTTAGCACGTTGTTTGGTAGAAATCCACGTGCGCGTTCTGCAAAAGCACCATTTGCATGCACATCTTGTGGTTTTGCAGAAAACTTCATCCGCGTCTACCAAAAGATGCATGTGCATGCTTAAAACGCATTTCCGCACAAATGCGTGCGCGGGTGCTAAAAAGAGCAGCATCGGCATGCTTTGTACGTCGTTTGGTAGAAATCCACGTGCGCGTTCTGCCAAAAGCACCATTTGCATGCACATATTGTGGTTTTGCAGAAAACTTCATCGGCGTCTACCAAAAGATGCATGTGCATGCTTAAAACGCGTTTTTTGCACAAATCCGTGCGCGGGTGCTAAAAAGAGCAGCATCGGCATGCTTAGCACGTCGTTTGGTAGAAATCCACGTGCGCTTTCTGCCAAAAGCACCATTTGCATGCACATCTTGTGGTTTTGCAGAAAACTTCATCCGCGTCTACCAAAAGATGCATGTGCATGCTTAAAACGCGTTTTCGCACAAATCCGTGCGCGGGTGCTAAAAAGAGCAGCATCGGCATGCTTAGCACGTCGTTTGGTAGAAATCCACGTGCGCGTTCTGCCAAAAGGACGATTTGCATGCACATCTTGTGGTTTTGCAGAAAACTTCATCCGCGTCTACCAAAAGATGCATGTGCATGCTTAAAACGCGTTTTCGCACAAATCCGTGCGCGGGTGCTAAAAAGAGCAGCATCGGCATGCTTAGCACGTCGTTTGGTAGAAATCCACGTGCGCGTTCTGCCAAAAGCACCATTTGCATGCACATCTTGTGGTTTTGCAAAAAACTTCATCCGCGTCTACCAAAAGATGCATGTGCATGCTTAAAACGCGTTTTCGCACAAATGCGTGCGCGGGTGCTAAAAAGAGCAGCATCGGCATGCTTAGCACGTCGTTTGGTAGAAATCCACGTGCGCGTTCTACAAAAAGCACCATTTGCATGCACATCTTGTGGTTTTGCAGAAAACTTCATCCGCGTCTACCAAAAGATGCATGTGCATGCTTAAAACGCGTTTTCGCACAAATGCGTGCGCGGGTGCTAAAAAGAGCAGCATCGGCATGCTTAGCACGTCGTTTGGTAGAAATCCACGTGCGCGTTCTGCCAAAAGCACCATTTGCATGCACATCTTGTGGTTTTGCAGAAAACTTCATTAGCGTCTACCAAAAGATGCATGTGCATGCTTAAAACGCATTTCCGCACAAATGCGTGCGCGGGTGCTAAAAAGAGCAGCATCGGCATGCTTTGTACGTCGTTTGGTAGAAATCCACGTGCGCGTTCTGCCAAAAGCACCATTTGCATGCACATATTGTGGTTTTGGAGAAAACTTCATCGGCGTCTACCAAAAGATGCATGTGCATGCTTAAAACGCGTTTTTGCACAAATCCGTGCGCGGGTGCTAAAAAGAGCAGCATCGGCATGCTTAGCACGTCGTTTGGTAGAAATCCACGTGCGCTTTCTGCCAAAAGCACCATTTGCATGCACATCTTGTGGTTTTGCAGAAAACTTCATCCGCGTCTACCAAAAGATGCATGTGCATGCTTAAAACGCGTTTTCGCACAAATCCGTGCGCGGGTGCTAAAAAGAGCAGCATCGGCATGCTTAGCACGTCGTTTGGTAGAAATCCACGTGCGCGTTCTGCAAAAAGCACCATTTGCATGCACATGTTGTGGTTTTGCAGAAAACTTCATCCGCGTCTACCAAAAGATGCATGTGCATGCTTAAAACGCGTTTTCGCACAAATGCGTGCGCGGGTGCTAAAAAGAGCAGCATCGGCATGCTTAGCACGTCGTTTGGTAGAAATCCACGTGCGCGTTCTGCAAAAAGCACCATTTGCATGCACATCTTGTGGTTTTTCAGAAAACTTCATCCGCGTCTACCAAAAGATGCATGTGCATGCTTAAAACGCGTTTTCGCACAAATGCGTGCGCGGGTGCTAAAAAGAGCAGCATCGGCATGCTTAGCACGTCGTTTGGTAGAAATCCACGTGCGCGTTCTGCCAAAAGCACCATTTGCATGCACATCTTGTGGTTTTGCAGAAAACTTCATCCGCGTCTACCAAAAGATGCATGTGCATGCTTAAAACGCGTTTTCGCACAAATCCGTGCGCGGGTGCTAAAAAGAGCAGCATCGGCATGCTTAGCACGTCGTTTGGTAGAAATCCACGTGCGCGTTCTGCCAAAAGCACCATTTGCATGCACATCTTGTGGTTTTGCAGAAAACTTCATCCGCGTCTACCAAAAGATGCATGTGCATGCTTAAAACGCGTTTTCGCACAAATCCGTGCGCGGGTGCTAAAAAGAGCAGCATCGGCATGCTTAGCACGTCGTTTGGTAGAAATCCACGTGCGCGTTCTGCCAAAAGCACCATTTGCATGCACATCTTGTGGTTTTGCAGAAAACTTCATCCGCGTCTACCAAAAGATGCATGTGCATGCTTAAAACGCGTTTTCGCACAAATGCGTGCGCGTGTGCTAAAAAGAGCAGCATCGGCATGCTTAGCACGTCGTTTGGTAGAAATCCACGTTCGCGTTCTGCAAAAAGCACCATTTGCATGCACATCTTGTGGTTTAGCAGAAAACTTAATCCGCGTCTACCAAAAGATGCATGTGCATGCTTAAAACGCGTTTTCGCACAAATGCGTGCGCGGGTGCTAAAAAGAGCAGCATCGGCATGCTTAGCACGTCGTTTGGTAGAAATCCACGTGCGCGTTCTGCCAAAAGCACCATTTGCATGCACATCTTGTGGTTTTGCAGAAAACTTCATCCGCGTCTACCAAAAGATGCATGTGCATGCTTAAAACGCGTTTTCGCACAAATGCGTGCGCGGGTGCTAAAAAGAGCAGCATCGGCATGCTTAGCACGTCGTTTGGTAGAAATCCACGTGCGCGTTCTGCAAAAAGCACCATTTGCATGCACATCTTGTGGTTTTGCAGAAAACTTCATCCGCGTCTACCAAAAGATGCATGTGCATGCTTAAAACGCGTTTTCGCACAAATGCGTGCGCGGGTGCTAAAAAGAGCAGCATCGGCATGCTTAGCACGTCGTTTGGAAGAAATCCACGTGCGCGTTCTGCGAAAAGCACCATTTGCATGCACATTTTGTGGTTTTGCAGAAAACTTCAATCTCAGCTACCAAAAGATGCATGTGCATGCTTAAAACGCGTTTTCGCACGAATCCGTGCGCGGGTGCTAAAAAGAGCAGCATCGGCATGCTTAGCACGTTGTTTGGTAGAAATCCACGTGCGCGTTCTGCGAAAAGCACCATTTGCATGCACATCTTGTGGTTTTGCAGAAAACTTCAATCTCGTCTACCAAAAGATGCATGTGCATGCTTAAAACGCGTTTTCGCACGAATCCGTGCGCGGGTGCTAAAAAGAGCAGCATCGGCATGCTTAGCACGTTGTTTGGTAGAAATCCACGTGCGCGTTCTGCGAAAAGCACCATTTGCATGCACATCTTGTGGTTTTGCAGAAAACTTCAATCTCGTCTACCAAAAGATGCATGTGCATGCTTAAAACGCGTTTTCGCACGAATCCGTGCGCGGGTGCTAAAAAGAGCAGCATCGGCATGCTTAGCACGTCGTTTGGTAGAAATCCACGTGCGCGTTCTGCCAAAAGCACCATTTGCATGCACATATTGTGGTTTTGCAGAAAACTTCATCGGCGTCTACCAAAAGATGCATGTGCATGCTTAAAACGCGTTTTTGCACAAATCCGTGCGCGGGTGCTAAAAAAAGCAGCATCGGCATGCTTAGCACGTCGTTTGGTAGAAATCCACGTGCGCCTTCTGCCAAAAGCACCATTTGCATGCACATCTGGTGGTTTTGCAGAAAACTTCATCCGCGTCTACCAAAAGATGCATGTGCATGCTTAAAACGCGTTTTCGCACAAATCCGTGCGCGGGTGCTAAAAAGAGCAGCATCGGCATGCTTAGCACGTCGTTTGGTAGAAATCCACGTGCGCGTTCTGCAAAAAGCACCATTTGCATGCACATGTTGTGGTTTTGCAGAAAACTTCATCCGCGTCTACCAAAAGATGCATGTGCATGCTTAAAACGCGTTTTCGCACGAATCCGTGCGCGGGTGCTAAAAAGAGCAGCATCGGCATGCTTAGCACGTTGTTTGGTAGAAATCCACGTGCGCGTTCTGCGAAAAGCACCATTTGCATGCACATCTTGTGGTTTTTCAGAAAACTTCAATCTCGTCTACCAAAAGATGCATGTGCATGCTTAAAACGCGTTTTCGCACGAATCCGTGCGCGGGTGCTAAAAAGAGCAGCATCGGCATGCTTAGCACGTTGTTTGGTAGAAATCCACGTGCGCGTTCTGCGAAAAGCACCATTTGCATGCACATCTTGTGGTTTTGCAGAAAACTTCAATCTCGTCTACCAAAAGATGCATGTGCATGCTTAAAACGCGTTTTCGCACAAATCCGTGCGCGGGTGCTAAAAAGAGCAGCATCGGCATGCTTTGCACGTCGTTTGGTAGAAATCCACGTGCGCGTTCTGCCAAGAGCACCATTTGCTTGCACATCTTGTGGTTTTGCAGAAACCTTCATCCGCGTCTACCAAAAGATGCATGTGCATGCTTAAAACGCGTTTTCGCACGATTCCGTGCGCGGGTGCTAAAAAGAGCAGCATCGGCATGCTTAGCACGTTGTTTGGTAGAAATCCACGTGGGCGTTCTGCGAAAAGCACCATTTGCATGCACATCTTGTGGTTTTGCAGAAAACTTTAATCTCGTCTACCAAAAGATACATGTGCATGCTTAAAACGCATTTTCGCACGAATCCGTGCGCGGGTGCTAAAAAAAGCAGCATCGGCATGCTTAGCACGTTGTTTGGTAGAAATCCACGTGCGCGTTCTGCGAAAAGCACCATTTGCATGCACATCTTGTGGTTTTGCAGAAAACTTCAATCTCGTCTACCAAAAGATGCATGTGCATGCTTAAAACGCGTTTTCGCACGAATCCGTGCGCGGGTGCTAAAAAGAGCAGCATCGGCATGCTTAGCACGTTGTTTGGTAGAAATCCACGTGCGCGTTCTGCGAAAAGCACCATTTGCATGCACATCTTGTGGTTTTGCAGAAAACTTCAATCTCGTCTACCAAAAGATGCATGTGCATGCTTAAAACGCGTTTTCGCACGATTCCGTGCGCGGGTGCTAAAAAGAGCAGCATCGGCATGCTTAGCACGTTGTTTGGTAGAAATCCACGTGGGCGTTCTGCGAAAAGCACCATTTGCATGCACATCTTGTGGTTTTGCAGAAAACTTCAATCTCGTCTACCAAAAGATGCATGTGCATGCTTAAAACGCATTTTCGCACGAATCCGTGCGCGGGTGCCAAAAAGAGCAGCATCGGCATGCTTAGCACGTTGTTTGGTAGAAATCCACGTGCGCGTTCTGCGAAAAGCACCATTTGCATGCACATCTTGTGGTTTTGCAGAAAACTTCAATCTCGTCTACCAAAAGATGCATGTGCATGCTTAAAACGCGTTTTCGCACGAATCCGTGCGCGGGTGCTAAAAAGAGCAGCATCGGCATGCTTAGCACGTTGTTTGGTAGAAATCCACGTGTGCGTTCTGCCAAGAGCACCATTTGCATGCACATCTTGTGGTTTTGCAGAAAACTTCATCCGCGTCTACCAAAAGATGCATGTGCATGCTTAAAACGCGTTTTCGCACGAATCCGTGCGCGGGTGCTAAAAAGAGCAGCATCGGCATGCTTAGCACGTTGTTTGGTAGGAATCCACGTGCGCGTTCTGCGAAAAGCACCATTTGCATGCACATCTTGTGGTTTTGCAGAAAACTTCAATCTCGTCTACCTAAAGATGCATGTGCATGCTTAAAACGCGTTTTCGCACGAATCCGTGCGCGGGTGCTAAAAAGAGCAGCATCGGCATGCTTAGCACGTTGTTTGGTAGAAATCCACGTGCGCGTTCTGCGAAAAGCACCATTTGCATGCACATCTTGTGGTTTTGCAGAAAACTTCAATCTCGTCTACCAAAAGATGCATGTGCATGCTTAAAACGCGTTTTCGCACAAATCCGTGCGCGGGTGCTAAAAAGAGCAGCATCGGCATGGTTTGCACGTCGTTTGGTAGAAATCCACGTGCGCGTTCTGCCAAGAGCACCATTTGCATGCACATCTTGTGGTTTTG
Source organism: Dermacentor andersoni (assembly GCF_023375885.2). Classification (NCBI taxonomy): domain Eukaryota; kingdom Metazoa; phylum Arthropoda; class Arachnida; order Ixodida; family Ixodidae; genus Dermacentor; species Dermacentor andersoni. The sequence continues at coordinate 35,269 of NW_027314876.1, read as the reverse complement.
CAGAAAACTTCATCCGCGTCTACCAAAAGATGCATGTGCATGCTTAAAACGCGTTTTCGCACGAATCCGTGCGTGGGTGCTAAAAAGAGCAGCATCGGCATGCTTAGCACGTCGTTTGGTAGAAATCCACGTGCGCGTTCTGCCAAAAGCACCATTTGCATGCACATCAGGTGGTTTTGCAGAAAACTTCATCCGCGTCTACCAAAAGATGCATGTGCATGCTTAAAACGCGTTTTCGCACGAATCCGTGCGCGGGTGCTAAAAAGAGCCGCATCGGCATGCTTAGCACGTTGTTTGGTAGAAATCCACGTGCGCGTTCTGCGAAAAGCACCATTTGCATGCACATCTTGTGGTTTTGCAGAAAACTTCAATCTCGTCTACCAAAAGATGCATGTGCATGCTTAAAACGCATTTTCGCACGAATCCGTGCGCGGGTGCTAAAAAGAGCAGCATCGGCATGCTTAGCACGTTGTTTGGTAGAAATCCACGTGCGCGTTCTGCGAAAAGCACCATTTGCATGCACATCTTGTGGTTTTGCAGAAAACTTCAATCTCGTCTACCAAAAGATGCATGTGCATGCTTAAAACGCGTTTTCGCACGAATCCGTGCGCGGGTGCTAAAAAGAGCAGCATCGGCATGCTTAGCACGTTGTTTGGTAGAAATCCACGTGCGCGTTCTGCGAAAAGCACCATTTGCATGCACATCTTGTGGTTTTGCAGAAAACTTCAATCTCGTCTACCAAAAGATGCATGTGCATGCTTAAAACGCGTTTTCGCACGAATCCGTGCGCGGGTGCTAAAAAGAGCAGCATCGGCATGCTTAGCACGTCGTTTGGTAGAAATCCACGTGCGCGTTCTGCCAAAAGCACCATTTGCATGCACATATTGTGGTTTTGCAGAAAACTTCATCGGCGTCTACCAAAAGATGCATGTGCATGCTTAAAACGCGTTTTTGCACAAATCCGTGCTCGGGTGCTAAAAAAAGCAGCATCGGCATGCTTAGCACGTCGTTTGGTAGAAATCCACGTGCGCCTTCTGCCAAAAGCACCATTTGCATGCACATCTTGTGGTTTTGCAGAAAACTTCATCCGCGTCTACCAAAAGATGCATGTGCATGCTTAAAACGCGTTTTCGCACAAATCCGTGCGCGGGTGCTAAAAAGAGCAGCATCGGCATGCTTAGCACGTCGTTTGGTAGAAATCCACGTGCGCGTTCTGCAAAAAGCACCATTTGCATGCACATGTTGTGGTTTTGCAGAAAACTTCATCCGCGTCTACCAAAAGATGCATGTGCATGCTTAAAACGCGTTTTCGCACGAATCCGTGCGCGGGTGCTAAAAAGAGCAGCATCGGCATGCTTAGCACGTTGTTTGGTAGAAATCCACGTGCGCGTTCTGCGAAAAGCACCATTTGCATGCACATCTTGTGGTTTTGCAGAAAACTTCAATCTCGTCTACCAAAAGATGCATGTGCATGCTTAAAACGCGTTTTCGCACGAATCCGTGCGCGGGTGCTAAAAAGAGCAGCATCGGCATGCTTAGCACGTTGTTTGGTAGAAATCCACGTGTGCGTTCTGCCAAGAGCACCATTTGCATGCACATCTTGTGGTTTTGCAGAAAACTTCATCCGCGTCTACCAAAAGATGCATGTGCATGCTTAAAACGCGTTTTCGCACGAATCCGTGCGCGGGTGCTAAAAAGAGCAGCATCGGCATGCTTAGCACGTTGTTTGGTAGAAATCCACGTGCGCGTTCTGCGAAAAGCACCATTTGCATGCACATCTTGTGGTTTTTCAGAAAACTTCAATCTCGTCTACCAAAAGATGCATGTGCATGCTTAAAACGCGTTTTCGCACGAATCCGTGCGCGGGTGCTAAAAAGAGCAGCATCGGCATGCTTAGCACGTTGTTTGGTAGAAATCCACGTGCGCGTTCTGCGAAAAGCACCATTTGCATGCACATCTTGTGGTTTTGCAGAAAACTTCAATCTCGTCTACCAAAAGATGCATGTGCATGCTTAAAACGCGTTTTCGCACAAATCCGTGCGCGGGTGCTAAAAAGAGCAGCATCGGCATGCTTTGCACGTCGTTTGGTAGAAATCCACGTGCGCGTTCTGCCAAGAGCACCATTTGCTTGCACATCTTGTGGTTTTGCAGAAACCTTCATCCGCGTCTACCAAAAGATGCATGTGCATGCTTAAAACGCGTTTTCGCACGATTCCGTGCGCGGGTGCTAAAAAGAGCAGCATCGGCATGCTTAGCACGTTGTTTGGTAGAAATCCACGTGGGCGTTCTGCGAAAAGCACCATTTGCATGCACATCTTGTGGTTTTGCAGAAAACTTCAATCTCGTCTACCAAAAGATGCATGTGCATGCTTAAAACGCGTTTTCGCACGAATCCGTGCGCGGGTGCTAAAAAGAGCAGCATCGGCATGCTTAGCACGTTGTTTGGTAGAAATCCACGTGCGCGTTCTGCGAAAAGCACCATTTGCATGCACATCTTGTGGTTTTGCAGAAAACTTCAATCTCGTCTACCAAAAGATGCATGTGCATGCTTAAAACGCGTTTTCGCACGAATCCGTGCGCGGGTGCTAAAAAGAGCAGCATCGGCATGCTTAGCACGTCGTTTGGTAGAAATCCACGTGCGCGTTCTGCCAAAAGCACCATTTGCATGCACATATTGTGGTTTTGCAGAAAACTTCATCGGCGTCTACCAAAAGATGCATGTGCATGCTTAAAACGCGTTTTTGCACAAATCCGTGCTCGGGTGCTAAAAAAAGCAGCATCGGCATGCTTAGCACGTCGTTTGGTAGAAATCCACGTGCGCCTTCTGCCAAAAGCACCATTTGCATGCACATCTTGTGGTTTTGCAGAAAACTTCATCCGCGTCTACCAAAAGATGCATGTGCATGCTTAAAACGCGTTTTCGCACAAATCCGTGCGCGGGTGCTAAAAAGAGCAGCATCGGCATGCTTAGCACGTCGTTTGGTAGAAATCCACGTGCGCGTTCTGCAAAAAGCACCATTTGCATGCACATGTTGTGGTTTTGCAGAAAACTTCATCCGCGTCTACCAAAAGATGCATGTGCATGCTTAAAACGCGTTTTCGCACGAATCCGTGCGCGGGTGCTAAAAAGAGCAGCATCGGCATGCTTAGCACGTTGTTTGGTAGAAATCCACGTGCGCGTTCTGCGAAAAGCACCATTTGCATGCACATCTTGTGGTTTTGCAGAAAACTTCAATCTCGTCTACCAAAAGATGCATGTGCATGCTTAAAACGCGTTTTCGCACGAATCCGTGCGCGGGTGCTAAAAAGAGCAGCATCGGCATGCTTAGCACGTTGTTTGGTAGAAATCCACGTGTGCGTTCTGCCAAGAGCACCATTTGCATGCACATCTTGTGGTTTTGCAGAAAACTTCATCCGCGTCTACCAAAAGATGCATGTGCATGCTTAAAACGCGTTTTCGCACGAATCCGTGCGCGGGTGCTAAAAAGAGCAGCATCGGCATGCTTAGCACGTTGTTTGGTAGAAATCCACGTGCGCGTTCTGCGAAAAGCACCATTTGCATGCACATCTTGTGGTTTTTCAGAAAACTTCAATCTCGTCTACCAAAAGATGCATGTGCATGCTTAAAACGCGTTTTCGCACGAATCCGTGCGCGGGTGCTAAAAAGAGCAGCATCGGCATGCTTAGCACGTTGTTTGGTAGAAATCCACGTGCGCGTTCTGCGAAAAGCACCATTTGCATGCACATCTTGTGGTTTTGCAGAAAACTTCAATCTCGTCTACCAAAAGATGCATGTGCATGCTTAAAACGCGTTTTCGCACAAATCCGTGCGCGGGTGCTAAAAAGAGCAGCATCGGCATGCTTTGCACGTCGTTTGGTAGAAATCCACGTGCGCGTTCTGCCAAGAGCACCATTTGCTTGCACATCTTGTGGTTTTGCAGAAACCTTCATCCGCGTCTACCAAAAGATGCATGTGCATGCTTAAAACGCGTTTTCGCACGATTCCGTGCGCGGGTGCTAAAAAGAGCAGCATCGGCATGCTTAGCACGTTGTTTGGTAGAAATCCACGTGGGCGTTCTGCGAAAAGCACCATTTGCATGCACATCTTGTGGTTTTGCAGAAAACTTCAATCTCGTCTACCAAAAGATACATGTGCATGCTTAAAACGCATTTTCGCACGAATCCGTGCGCGGGTGCTAAAAAAAGCAGCATCGGCATGCTTAGCACGTTGTTTGGTAGAAATCCACGTGCGCGTTCTGCGAAAAGCACCATTTGCATGCACATCTTGTGGTTTTGCAGAAAACTTCAATCTCGTCTACCAAAAGATGCATGTGCATGCTTAAAACGCGTTTTCGCACGAATCCGTGCGCGGGTGCTAAAAAGAGCAGCATCGGCATGCTTAGCACGTTGTTTGGTAGAAATCCACGTGCGCGTTCTGCGAAAAGCACCATTTGCATGCACATCTTGTGGTTCTGCAGAAAACTTCAATCTCGTCTACCAAAAGATGCATGTGCATGCTTAAAACGCGTTTTCGCACGATTCCGTGCGCGGGTGCTAAAAAGAGCAGCATCGGCATGCTTAGCACGTTGTTTGGTAGAAATCCACGTGGGCGTTCTGCGAAAAGCACCATTTGCATGCACATCTTGTGGTTTTGCAGAAAACTTCAATCTCGTCTACCAAAAGATGCATGTGCATGCTTAAAACGCATTTTCGCACGAATCCGTGCGCGGGTGCCAAAAAGAGCAGCATCGGCATGCTTAGCACGTTGTTTGGTAGAAATCCACGTGCGCGTTCTGCGAAAAGCACCATTTGCATGCACATCTTGTGGTTTTGCAGAAAACTTCAATCTCGTCTACCAAAAGATGCATGTGCATGCTTAAAACGCGTTTTCGCACGAATCCGTGCGCGGGTGCTAAAAAGAGCAGCATCGGCATGCTTAGCACGTTGTTTGGTAGAAATCCACGTGTGCGTTCTGCCAAGAGCACCATTTGCATGCACATCTTGTGGTTTTGCAGAAAACTTCATCCGCGTCTACCAAAAGATGCATGTGCATGCTTAAAACGCGTTTTCGCACGAATCCGTGCGCGGGTGCTAAAAAGAGCAGCATCGGCATGCTTAGCACGTTGTTTGGTAGAAATCCACGTGGGCGTTCTGCGAAAAGCACCATTTGCATGCACATCTTGTGGTTTTGCAGAAAACTTCAATCTCGTCTACCAAAAGATGCATGTGCATGCTTAAAACGCATTTTCGCACGAATCCGTGCGCGGGTGCCAAAAAGAGCAGCATCGGCATGCTTAGCACGTTGTTTGGTAGAAATCCACGTGCGCGTTCTGCGAAAAGCACCATTTGCATGCACATCTTGTGGTTTTGCAGAAAACTTCAATCTCGTCTACCAAAAGATGCATGTGCATGCTTAAAACGCGTTTTCGCACGAATCCGTGCGCGGGTGCTAAAAAGAGCAGCATCGGCATGCTTAGCACGTTGTTTGGTAGAAATCCACGTGCGCGTTCTGCCAAAAGCACCATTTGCATGCACATCTTGTGGTTTTGCAGAAAACTTCATCCGCGTCTACCAAAAGATGCATGTGCATGCTTAAAACGCGTTTTCGCACAAATGCGTGCGCGGGTGCTAAAAAGAGCAGCATCGGCATGCTTAGCACGTCGTTTGGTAGAAATCCACGTGCGCGTTCTGCCAAAAGCACCATTTGCATGCACATCTTGTGGTTTTGCAGAAAACTTCATCCGCGTCTACCAAAAGATGCATGTGCATGCTTAAAACGTGTTTTCGCACAAATGCGTGCGCGGGTGCTAAAAAGAGCAGCATCGGCATGCTTAGCACGTCGTTTGGTAGAAATCCACGTGCGCGTTCTGCAAAAAGCACCATTTGCATGCACATCTTGTGGTTTTGCAGAAAACTTCATCCGCGTCTACCAAAAGATGCATGTGCATGCTTAAAACGCGTTTTCGCACAAATGCGTGCGCGGGTGCTAAAAAGAGCAGCATCGGCATGCTTAGCACGTCGTTTGGAAGAAATCCACGTGCGCGTTCTGCGAAAAGCACCATTTGCATGCACATTTTGTGGTTTTGCAGAAAACTTCAATCTCAGCTACCAAAAGATGCATGTGCATGCTTAAAACGCGTTTTCGCACGAATCCGTGCGCGGGTGCTAAAAAGAGCAGCATCGGCATGCTTAGCACGTTGTTTGGTAGAAATCCACGTGCGCGTTCTGCGAAAAGCACCATTTACATGCACATCTTGTGGTTTTGCAGAAAACTTCAATCTCGTCTACCAAAAGATGCATGTGCATGCTTAAAACGCGTTTTCGCACGAATCCGTGCGCGGGTGCTAAAAAGAGCAGCATCGGCATGCTTAGCACGTTGTTTGGTAGAAATCCACGTGCGCGTTCTGCGAAAAGCACCATTTGCATGCACATCTTGTGGTTTTGCAGAAAACTTCAATCTCGTCTACCAAAAGATACATGTGCATGCTTAAAACGCATTTTCGCACGAATCCGTGCGCGGGTGCTAAAAAAAGCAGCATCGGCATGCTTAGCACGTTGTTTGGTAGAAATCCACGTGCGCGTTCTGCGAAAAGCACCATTTGCATGCACATCTTGCGGTTTTGCAGAAAACTTCAATCTCGTCTACCAAAAGATGCATGTGCATGCTTAAAACGCGTTTTCGCACGAATCCGTGCGCGGGTGCTAAAAAGAGCAGCATCGGCATGCTTAGCACGTTGTTTGGTAGAAATCCACGTGCGCGTTCTGCGAAAAGCACCATTTGCATGCACATCTTGTGGTTTTGCAGAAAACTTCAATCTCGTCTACCAAAAGATGCATGTGCATGCTTAAAACGCGTTTTCGCACGATTCCGTGCGCGGGTGCTAAAAAGAGCAGCATCGGCATGCTTAGCACGTTGTTTGGTAGAAATCCACGTGGGCGTTCTGCGAAAAGCACCATTTGCATGCACATCTTGTGGTTTTGCAGAAAACTTCAATCTCGTCTACCAAAAGATGCATGTGCATGCTTAAAACGCATTTTCGCACGAATCCGTGCGCGGGTGCCAAAAAGAGCAGCATCGGCATGCTTAGCACGTTGTTTGGTAGAAATCCACGTGCGCGTTCTGCGAAAAGCACCATTTGCATGCACATCTTGTGGTTTTGCAGAAAACTTCATCCGCGTCTACCAAAAGATGCATGTGCATGCTTAAAACGCGTTTTCGCACGAATCCGTGCGCGGGTGCTAAAAAGAGCAGCATCGGCATGCTTAGCACGTTGTTTGGTAGAAATCCACGTGCGCGTTCTGCGAAAAGCACCATTTGCATGCACATCTTGTGGTTTTGCAGAAAACTTCAATCTCGTCTACCAAAAGATGCATGTGCATGCTTAAAACGCGTTTTCGCACGAATCCGTGCGCGGGTGCTAAAAAGAGCAGCATCGGCATGCTTAGCACGTTGTTTGGTAGAAATCCACGTGCGCGTTCTGCGAAAAGCACCATTTGCATGCACATCTTGTGGTTTTGCAGAAAACTTCAATCTCGTCTACCAAAAGATGCATGTGCATGCTTAAAACGCGTTTTCGCACAAATCCGTGCGCGGGTGCTAAAAAGAGCAGCATCGGCATGGTTTGCACGTCGTTTGGTAGAAATCCACGTGCGCGTTCTGCCAAGAGCACCATTTGCATGCACATCTTGTGGTTTTGCAGAAAACTTCATCCGCGTCTACCAAAAGATGCATGTGCATGCTTAAAACGCGTTTTCGCACGAATCCGTGCGTGGGTGCTAAAAAGAGCAGCATCGGCATGCTTAGCACGTCGTTTGGTAGAAATCCACGTGCGCGTTCTGCCAAAAGCACCATTTGCATGCACATCAGGTGGTTTTGCAGAAAACTTCATCCGCGTCTACCAAAAGATTCATGTGCATGCTTAAAACGCGTTTTCGCACGAATCCGTGCGCGGGTGCTAAAAAGAGCCGCATCGGCATGCTTAGCACGTTGTTTGGTAGAAATCCACGTGCGCGTTCTGCGAAAAGCACCATTTGCATGCACATCTTGTGGTTTTGCAGAAAACTTCAATCTCGTCTACCAAAAGATGCATGTGCATGCTTAAAACGCATTTTCGCACGAATCCGTGCGCGGGTGCTAAAAAGAGCAGCATCGGCATGCTTAGCACGTTGTTTGGTAGAAATCCACGTGCGCGTTCTGCGAAAAGCACCATTTGCATGCACATCTTGTGGTTTTGCAGAAAACTTCAATCTCGTCTACCAAAAGATGCATGTGCATGCTTAAAACGCGTTTTCGCACGAATCCGTGCGCGGGTGCTAAAAAGAGCAGCATCGGCATGCTTAGCACGTTGTTTGGTAGAAATCCACGTGTGCGTTCTGCCAAGAGCACCATTTGCATGCACATCTTGTGGTTTTGCAGAAAACTTCATCCGCGTCTACCAAAAGATGCATGTGCATGCTTAAAACGCGTTTTCGCACGAATCCGTGCGCGGGTGCTAAAAAGAGCTGGATCGGCATGCTTAGCACGTTGTTTGGTAGAAATCCACGTGCGCGTTCTGCGAAAAGCACCATTTGCATGCACATCTTGTGGTTTTGCAGAAAACTTCAATCTCGTCTACCAAAAGATGCATGTGCATGCTTAAAACGCGTTTTCGCACGAATCCGTGCGCGGGTGCTAAAAAGAGCAGCATCGGCATGCTTAGCACGTTGTTTGGTAGAAATCCACGTGCGCGTTCTGCGAAAAGCACCATTTGCATGCACATCTTGTGGTTTTGCAGAAAACTTCAATCTCGTCTACCAAAAGATGCATGTGCATGCTTAAAACGCGTTTTCGCACAAATCCGTGCGCGGGTGCTAAAAAGAGCAGCATCGGCATGCCTTGCACGTCGTTTGGTAGAAATCCACGTGCGCGTTCTGCCAAGAGCACCATTTGCATGCACATCTTGTGGTTTTGCAGAAAACTTCATCCGCGTCTACCAAAAGATGCATGTGCATGCTTAAAACGCGTTTTCGCACGAATCCGTGCGTGGGTGCTAAAAAGAGCAGCATCGGCATGCTTAGCACGTCGTTTGGTAGAAATCCACGTGCGCGTTCTGCCAAAAGCACCATTTGCATGCACATCAGGTGGTTTTGCAGAAAACTTCATCCGCGTCTACCAAAAGATGCATGTGCATGCTTAAAACGCGTTTTCGCACGAATCCGTGCGCGGGTGCTAAAAAGAGCAGCATCGGCATGCTTAGCACGTTGTTTGGTAGAAATCCACGTGCGCGTTCTGCGAAAAGCACCATTTGCATGCACATCTTGTGGTTTTGCAGAAAACTTCAATCTCGTCTACCAAAAGATGCATGTGCATGCTTAAAACGCGTTTTCGCACAAATCCGTGCGCGGGTGCTAAAAAGAGCAGCATCGGCATGCTTAGCACGTCGTTTGGTAGAAATCCACGTGTGCGTTCTGCCAAGAGCACCATTTGCATGCACATCTTGTGGTTTTGCAGAAAACTTCATCCGCGTCTACCAAAAGATGCATGTGCATGCTTAAAACGCGTTTTCGCACAAATCCGTGCGCGGGTGCTAAAAAGAGCAGCATCGGCATGCTTAGCACGTTGTTTGGTAGAAATCCACGTGGGCGTTCTGCGAAAAGCACCATTTGCATGCACATCTTGTGGTTTTGCAGAAAACTTCAATCTCGTCTACCAAAAGATGCATGTGCATGCTTAAAACGCGTTTTCGCACGAATTCGTGCGCGGGTGCTAAAAAGAGCAGCATCGGCATGCTTAGCACGTTGTTTGGTAGAAATCCACGTGCGCGTTCTGCGAAAAGCACCATTTGCATGCACATCTTGTGGTTTTGCAGAAAACTTCAATCTCGTCTACCAAAAGATGCATGTGCATGCTTAAAACGCGTTTTCGCACAAATCCGTGCGCGGGTGCTAAAAAGAGCAGCATCGGCATGCCTTGCACGTCGTTTGGTAGAAATCCACGTGCGCGTTCTGCCAAGAGCACCATTTGCATGCACATCTTGTGGTTTTGCAGAAAACTTCATCCGCGTCTACCAAAAGATGCATGTGCATGCTTAAAACGCGTTTTCGCACGAATCCGTGCGTGGGTGCTAAAAAGAGCAGCATCGGCATGCTTAGCACGTCGTTTGGTAGAAATCCACGTGCGCGTTCTGCCAAAAGCACCATTTGCATGCACATCAGGTGGTTTTGCAGAAAACTTCATCCGCGTCTACCAAAAGATGCATGTGCATGCTTAAAACGCGTTTTCGCACGAATCCGTGCGCGGCTGCTAAAAAGAGCAGCATCGGCATGCTTAGCACGTTGTTTGGTAGAAATCCACGTGCGCGTTCTGCGAAAAGCACCATTTGCATGCACATCTTGTGGTTTTGCAGAAAACTTCAATCTCGTCTACCAAAAGATGCATGTGCATGCTTAACACGCGTTTTCGCACGAATCCGTGCGCGGGTGCTAAAAAGAGCAGCATCGGCATGCTTAGCACGTTGTTTGGTAGAAATCCACGTGCGCGTTCTGCGAAAAGCACCATTTGCATGCACATCTTGTGGTTTTGCAGAAAACTTCAATCTCGTCTACCAAAAGATGCATGTGCATGCTTAAAACGCGTTTTCGCACGAATCCGTCCGCGGGTGCTAAAAAGAGCAGCATCGGCATGCTTAGCACGTTGTTTGGTAGAAATCCACGTGCGCGTTCTGCGAAAAGCACCATTTGCATGCACATCTTGTGGTTTTGCAGAAAACTTCAATCTCGTCTACCAAAAGATGCATGTGCATGCTTAAAACGCGTTTTCGCACAAATCCGTGCGCGGGTGCTAAAAAGAGCAGCATCGGCATGCTTAGCACGTTGTTTGGTAGAAATCCACGTGCGCGTTCTGCGAAAAGCACCATTTGCATGCACATCTTGTGGTTTTGCAGAAAACTTCAATCTCGTCTACCAAAAGATGCATGTGCATGCTTAAAACGCGTTTTCGCACGAATCCGTCCGCGGGTGCTAAAAAGAGCAGCATCGGCATGCTTAGCACGTTGTTTGGTAGAAATCCACGTGCGCGTTCTGCGAAAAGCACCATTTGCATGCACATCTTGTGGTTTTGCAGAAAACTTCAATCTCGTCTACCAAAAGATGCATGTGCATGCTTAAAACGCGTTTTCGCACAAATCCGTGCGCGGGTGCTAAAAAGAGCAGCATCGGCATGCTTAGCACGTTGTTTGGTAGAAATCCACGTGGGCGTTCTGCGAAAAGCACCATTTGCATGCACATCTTGTGGTTTTGCAGAAAACTTCAATCTCGTCTACCAAAAGATGCATGTGCATGCTTAAAACGCGTTTTCGCACGAATCCGTGCGCGGGTGCTAAAAAGAGCAGCATCGGCATGCTTAGCACGTTGTTTGGTAGAAATCCACGTGCGCGTTCTGCGAAAAGCACCATTTGCATGCACATCTTGTGGTTTTGCAGAAAACTTCAACCTCGTCTACCAAAAGATGCATGTGCATGCTTAAAACGCGTTTTCGCACGAATCCGTGCGCGGGTGCTAAAAAGAGCAGCATCGGCTTGCTTAGCACGTTGTTTGGTAGAAATCCACGTGCGCGTTCTGCGAAAAGCACCATTTGCATGCACATCTTGTGGTTTTGCAGAAAACTTCAATCTCGTCTACCAAAAGATGCATGTGCATGCTTAAAACGCGTTTTCGCACAAATCCGTGCGCGGGTGCTAAAAAGAGCAGCATCGGCATGCTTAGCACGTTGTTTGGTAGAAATCCACGTGGGCGTTCTGCGAAAAGTACCATTTGCGTGCACATCTTGTGGTTTTGCAGAAAACTTCAATCTCGTCTACCAAAAGATGCATGTGCATGCTTAAAACGCGTTTTCGCACGAATCCGTGCGCGGGTGCTAAAAAGAGCAGCATCGGCATGCTTAGCACGTTGTTTGGTAGAAATCCACGTGCGCGTTCTGCGAAAAGCACCATTTGCATGCACATTTTGTGGTTTTGCAGAAAACTTCAATCTCATCTACCAAAAGATGCATGTGCATGCTTAAAACGCGTTTTCGCACGAATCCGTGCGCGGGTGCTAAAAAGAGCAGCATCGGCATGCTTAGCACGTTGTTTGGTAGAAATCCACGTGCGCGTTCTGCGAAAAGCACCATTTGCATGCACATCTTGTGGTTTTGCAGAAAACTTCAATCTCGTCTACCAAAAGATGCATGTGCATGCTTAAAACGCGTTTTCGCACGAATCCGTGCGCGGGTGCTAAAAAGAGCAGCATCGGCATGCTTAGCACGTTGTTTGGTAGAAATCCACGTGCGCGTTCTGCGAAAAGCACCATTTGCATGCACATCTTGTGGTTTTGCAGAAAACTTCAATCTCGTCTACCAAAAGATGCATGTGCATGCTTAAAACGCGTTTTCGCACAAATCCGTGCGCGGGTGCTAAAAACAGCAGCATCGGCATGCTTAGCACGTTGTTTGGTAGAAATCCACGTGGGCGTTCTGCGAAAAGCACCATTTGCATGCACATCTTGTGGTTTTGCAGAAAACTTCAATCTCGTCTACCAAAAGATGCATGTGCATGCTTAAAACGCGTTTTCGCACGAATCCGTGCGCGGGTGCTAAAAAGAGCAGCATCGGCATGCTTAGCACGTTGTTTGGTAGAAATCCACGTGCGCGTTCTGCGAAAAGCACCATTTGCATGCACATCTTGTGGTTTTGCAGAAAACTTCAACCTCGTCTACCAAAAGATGCATGTGCATGCTTAAAACGCGTTTTCGCACGAATCCGTGCGCGGGTGCTAAAAAGAGCAGCATCGGCATGCTTAGCACGTTGTTTGGTAGAAATCCACGTGCGCGTTCTGCGAAAAGCACCATTTGCATGCACATCTTGTGGTTTTGCAGAAAACTTCAATCTCGTCTACCAAAAGATGCATGTGCATGCTTAAAACGCGTTTTCGCACAAATGCGTGCGCGTGTGCTAAAAAGAGCAGCATCGGCATGCTTAGCACGTCGTTTGGTAGAAATCCACGTGCGCGTTCTGCAAAAAGCACCATTTGCATGCACATCTTGTGGTTTTTCAGAAAACTTCATCCGCGTCTACCAAAAGATGCATGTGCATGCTTAAAACGCGTTTTCGCACAAATGCGTGCGCGGGTGCTAAAAAGAGCAGCATCGGCATGCTTAGCACGTCGTTTGGTAGAAATCCACGTGCGCGTTCTGCCAAAAGCACCATTTGCATGCACATCTTGTGGTTTTGCAGAAAACTTCATCCGCGTCTACCAAAAGATGCATGTGCATGCTTAAAACGCGTTTTCGCACAAATCCGTGCGCGGGTGCTAAAAAGAGCAGCATCGGCATGCTTAGCACGTCGTTTGGTAGAAATCCACGTGCGCGTTCTGCCAAAAGCACCATTTGCATGCACATGTTGTGGTTTTGCAGAAAACTTCATCCGCGTCTACCAAAAGATGCATGTGCATGCTTAAAACGCGTTTTCGCACAAATGCGTGCGCGGGTGCTAAAAAGAGCAGCATCGGCATGCTTAGCACGTCGTTTGGTAGAAATCCACGTGCGCGTTCTGCCAAAAGCACCATTTGCATGCACATCTTGTGGTTTTGCAGAAAACTTCATCCGCGTCTACCAAAAGATGCATGTGCATGCTTAAAACGCGTTTTCGCACAAATCCGTGCGCGGGTGCTAAAAAGAGCAGCATCGGCATGCTTAGCACGTCGTTTGGTAGAAATCCACGTGCGCGTTCTGCCAAAAGCACCATTTGCATGCACATCTTGTGGTTTTGCAGAAAACTTCATCCGCGTCTACCAAAAGATGCATGTGCATGCTTAAAACGCGTTTTCGCACGAATCCGTGCGCGGGTGCTAAAAAGAGCAGCATCGGCATGCTTAGCACGTTGTTTGGTAGAAATCCACGTGCGCGTTCTGCGAAAAGCACCATTTGCATGCACATCTTGTGGTTTTGCAGAAAACTTCAATCTCGTCTACCAAAAGATGCATGTGCATGCTTAAAACGCGTTTTCGCACGAATCCGTGCGCGGGTGCTAAAAAGAGCAGCATCGGCATGCTTAGCACGTTGTTTGGTAGAAATCCACGTGCGCGTTCTGCGAAAAGCACCATTTGCATGCACATCTTGTCGTTTTGCAGAAAACTTCAATCTCGTCTACCAAAAGATGCATGTGCATGCCTAAAACGCGTTTTCGGACAAATCCGTGCGCGGGTGCTAAAAAGAGCAGCATCGGCATGCTTAGCACGTTGTTTGGTAGAAATCCACGTGGGCGTTCTGCGAAAAGCACCATTTGCATGCACATCTTGTGGTTTTGCAGAAAACTTCAATCTCGTCTACCAAAAGATGCATGTGCATGCTTAAAACGCGTTTTCGCACGAATCCGTGCGCGGGTGCTAAAAAGAGCAGCATCGGCATGCTTAGCACGTTGTTTGGTAGAAATCCACGTGCGCGTTCTGCGAAAAGCACCATTTGCATGCACATCTTGTGGTTTTGCAGAAAACTTCAACCTCGTCTACCAAAAGATGCATGTGCATGCTTAAAACGCGTTTTCGCACGAATCCGTGCGCGGATGCTAAAAAGAGCAGCATCGGCATGCTTAGCACGTTGTTTGGTAGAAATCCACGTGCGCGTTCTGCGAAAAGCACCATTTGCATGCACATCTTGTGGTTTTGCAGAAAACTTCAATCTCGTCTACCAAAAGATGCATGTGCATGCTTAAAACGCGTTTTCGCACAAATCCGTGCGCGGGTGCTGAAAAGAGCAGCATCGGCATGCTTAGCACGTTGTTTGGTAGAAATCCACGTGGGCGTTCTGCGAAAAGCACCATTTGCGTGCACATCTTGTGGTTTTGCAGAAAACTTCAATCTCGTCTACCAAAAGATGCATGTGCATGCTTAAAACGCGTTTTCGCACGAATCCGTGCGCGGGTGCTAAAAAGAGCAGCATCGGCATGCTTAGCACGTTGTTTGGTAGAAATCCACGTGCGCGTTCTGCGAAAAGCACCATTTGCATGCACATTTTGTGGTTTTGCAGAAAACTTCAATCTCATCTACCAAAAGATGCATGTGCATGCTTAAAACGCGTTTTCGCACGAATCCGTGCGCGGGTGCTAAAAAGAGCAGCATCGGCATGCTTAGCACGTTGTTTGGTAGAAATCCACGTGCGCGTTCTGCGAAAAGCACCATTTGCATGCACATCTTGTGGTTTTGCAGAAAACTTCAATCTCGTCTACCAAAAGATGCATGTGCATGCTTAAAACGCGTTTTCGCACGAATCCGTGCGCGGGTGCTAAAAAGAGCAGCATCGGCATGCTTAGCACGTTGTTTGGTAGAAATCCACGTGCGCGTTCTGCGAAAAGCACCATTTGCATGCACATCTTGTGGTTTTGCAGAAAACTTCAATCTCGTCTACCAAAAGATGCATGTGCATGCTTAAAACGCGTTTTCGCACAAATCCGTGCGCGGGTGCTAAAAAGAGCAGCATCGGCATGCTTAGCACGTTGTTTGGTAGAAATCCACGTGGGCGTTCTGCGAAAAGCACCATTTGCATGCACATCTTGTGGTTTTGCAGAAAACTTCAATCTCGTCTACCAAAAGATGCATGTGCATGCTTAAAACGCGTTTTCGCACGAATCCGTGCGCGGGTGCTAAAAAGAGCAGCATCGGCATGCTTAGCACGTTGTTTGGTAGAAATCCACGTGCGCGTTCTGCGAAAAGCACCATTTGCATGCACATCTTGTGGTTTTGCAGAAAACTTCAATCTCGTCTACCAAAAGATGCATGTGCATGCTTAAAACGCGTTTTCGCACGAATCCGTCCGCGGGTGCTAAAAAGAGCAGCATCGGCATGCTTAGCACGTTATTTGGTAGAAATCCACGTGCGCGTTCTGCGAAAAGCACCATTTGCATGCACATCTTGTGGTTTTGCAGAAAACTTCAATCTCGTCTACCAAAAGATGCATGTGCATGCTTAAAACGCGTTTTCGCACGAATCCGTGCGCGGGTGCTAAAAAGAGCAGCATCGGCATGCTTAGCACGTTGTTTGGTAGAAATCCACGTGCGCGTTCTGCGAAAAGCACCATTTGCATGCACATCTTGTGGTTTTGCAGAAAACTTCAATCTCGTCTACCAAAAGATGCATGTGCATGCTTAAAACGCGTTTTCGCACGAATCCGTCCGCGGGTGCTAAAAAGAGCAGCATCGGCATGCTTAGCACGTTGTTTGGTAGAAATCCACGTGCGCGTTCTGCGAAAAGCACCATTTGCATGCACATCTTGTGGTTTTGCAGAAAACTTCAATCTCGTCTACCAAAAGATGCATGTGCATGCTTAAAACGCGTTTTCGCACAAATCCGTGCGCGGGTGCTAAAAAGAGCAGCATCGGCATGCTTAGCACGTTGTTTGGTAGAAATCCACGTGGGCGTTCTGCGAAAAGCACCATTTGCATGCACATCTTGTGGTTTTGCAGAAAACTTCAATCTCGTCTACCAAAAGATGCATGTGCATGCTTAAAACGCGTTTTCGCACGAATCCGTGCGCGGGTGCTAAAAAGAGCAGCATCGGCATGCTTAGCACGTTGTTTGGTAGAAATCCACGTGCGCGTTCTGCGAAAAGCACCATTTGCATGCACATCTTGTGGTTTTGCAGAAAACTTCAATCTCGTCTACCAAAAGATGCATGTGCATGCTTAAAACGCGTTTTCGCACAAATCCGTGCGCGGGTGCTAAAAAGAGCAGCATCGGCATGCTTAGCACGTTGTTTGGTAGAAATCCACGTGGGCGTTCTGCGAAAAGCACCATTTGCATGCACATCTTGTGGTTTTGCAGAAAACTTCAATCTCGTCTACCAAAAGATGCATGTGCATGCTTAAAACGCGTTTTCGCACGAATCCGTGCGCGGGTGCTAAAAGAGCAGCATCGGCATGCTTAGCACGTTGTTTGGTAGAAATCCACGTGCGCGTTCTGCGAAAAGCACCATTTGCATGCACATCTTGTGGTTTTGCAGAAAACTTCAATCTCGTCTACCAAAAGATGCATGTGCATGCTTAAAACGCGTTTTCGCACGAATCCGTGCGCGGGTGCTAAAAAGAGCAGCATCGGCATGCTTAGCACGTTGTTTGGTAGAAATCCACGTGCGCGTTCTGCGAAAAGCACCATTTGCATGCACATCTTGTGGTTTTGCAGAAAACTTCAATCTCATCTACCAAAAGATGCATGTGCATGCTTAAAACGCGTTTTCGCACGAATCCGTGCGCTGGTGCTAAAAAGAGCAGCATCGGCATGCTTAGCACGTTGTTTGGTAGAAATCCACGTGCGCGTTCTGCGAAAAGCACCATTTGCATGCACATCTTGTGGATTTGCAGAAAACTTCAATCCCGTCTACCAAAAGATGCATGTGCATGCTTAAAACGCGTTTTCGCACAAATCCGTGCGCGGGTGCTAAAAAGAGCAGCATCGGCATGCTTAGCACGTCGTTTGGTAGAAATCCACGTGCGTTCTGCGAAACGCACCATTTGCATGCACATCTTGTGGTTTTGCAGAAAACTTCAATCTCGTCTACCAAAAGATGCATGTGCATGCTTAATACGCGTTTTCGCACGAATCCGTGCGCGGGTGCTAAAAAGAGCAGCATCGGCATGCTTAGCACGTTGTTTGGTAGAAATCCACGTGCGCGTTCTGCGAAAAGCACCATTTGCATGCACATCTTGTGGTTTTGCAGAAAACTTCAATCTCGTCTACCAAAAGATGCATGTGCATGCTTAAAACGCGTTTTCGCACGAATCCGTGCGCGGGTGCTAAAAAGAGCAGCATCGGCATGCTTAGCACGTTGTTTGGTAGAAATCCACGTGCGCGTTCTGCGAAAAGCACCATTTGCATGCACATCTTGTGGTTTTGCAGAAAACTTCAATCTCGTCTACCAAAAGATGCATGTGCATGCTTAAAACGCGTTTTCGAACGAATCCGTGCGCGGGTGCTAAAAAGAGCAGCATCGGCATGCTTAGCACGTTGTTTGGTAGAAATCCACATGCGCGTTCTGCGAAAAGCACCATTTGCATGCACATCTTGTGGTTTTGCAGAAAACTTCAATCTCGTCTACGAAAAGATGCATGTGCATGCTTAAAACGCGTTTTCGCACAAATCCGAGCGCGGGTGCTAAAAAGAGCAGCATCGGCATGCTTAGCACGTTGTTTGGTAGAAATCCACGTGGGCGTTCTGCGAAAAGCACCATTTGCATGCACATCTTGTGGTTTTGCAGAAAACTTCAATCTCGCCTACCAAAAGATGCATGTGAATGCTTAAAACGCGTTTTCGCACGAATCCGTGCGCGGGTGCTAAAAAGAGCAGCATCGGCATGCTTAGCACGTTGTTTGGTAGAAATCCACGTGCGCGTTCTGCGAAAAGCACCATTTGCATGCACATCTTGTGGTTTTGCAGAAAACTTCAATCTCGTCTACCAAAAGATGCATGTGCATGCTTAAAACGCGTTTTCGCACGAATCCGTGCGCGGGTGCTAAAAAGAGCAGCATCGGCATGCTTAGCACGTTGTTTGGTAGAAATCCACGTGGCGTTCTGCGAAAAGCACCATTTGCATGCACATCTTGTGGTTTTGCAGAAAACTTCAATCTCGTCTACCAAAAGATGCATGTGCAAGCTTAAAACGCGTTTTCGCACGAATCCGTGCGCGGGTGTTAAAAAGAGCAGCATCGGCATGCTTAGCACGTTGTTTGGTAGAAATCCACGTGCCCGTTCAGCGAAAAGCACCATTTGCATGCACATCTTGTGGTTTTGCAGAAAACTTCAATCTCGTCTACCAAAAGATGCATGTGCATGCTTAAAACGCGTTTTCGCACGAATCCGTGCGCGGGTGCTAAAAAGAGCAGCATCGGCATGCTTAACACGTTGTTTGGTAGAAATCCACGTGCGCGTTCTGCGAAAAGCACCATTTGCATGCACATCTTGTGGTTTTGCAGAAAACTTCAATCTCGTCTACCAAAAGATGCATGTGCATGCTTAAAACGCGTTTTCGCACGAATCCGTGCGCGGGTGCTAAAAGAGCAGCATCGGCATGCTTAGCACGTTGTTTGGTAGAAATCCACGTGCGCGTTCTGCGAAAAGCACCATTTGCATGCACATCTTGTGGTTTTGCAGAAAACTTCAATCTCGTCTACCAAAAGATGCATGTGCATGCTTAAAACGCGTTTTCGCACGAATCCGTGCGCGGGTGCTAAAAAGAGCAGCATCAGCATGCTTAGCACGTTGTTTGGTAGAAATCCACGTGCGCGTTCTGCGAAAAGCACCATTTGCATGCACATCTTGTGGTTTTGCAGAAACTTCAATCTCGTCTACCAAAAGATGCATGTGCATGCTTAAAACGCGTTTTCGCACAAATCCGTGCGCGGGTGCTAAAAAGAGCAGCATCGGCATGCTTAGCACGTCGTTTGGTAGAAATCCACGTGTGCGTTCTGCCAAGAGCACCATTTGCATGCACATCTTGTGGTTTTGCAGAAAACTTCATCCGCGTCTACCAAAAGATGCATGTGCATGCTTAAAACGCGTTTTCGCACGAATCCGTGCGCGGGTGCTAAAAAGAGCAGCATCGGCATGCTTAGCACGTTGTTTGGTAGAAATCCACGTGCGCGTTCTGCGAAAAGCACCATTTGCATGCACATCTTGTGGTTTTGCAGAAAACTTCAATCTCGTCTACCAAAAGATGCATGTGCATGCTTAAAACGCGTTTTCGAACGAATCCGTGCGCGGGTGCTAAAAAGAGCAGCATCGGCATGCTTAGCACGTTGTTTGGTAGAAATCCACATGCGCGTTCTGCGAAAAGCACCATTTGCATGCACATCTTGTGGTTTTGCAGAAAACTTCAATCTCGTCTACGAAAAGATGCATGTGCATGCTTAAAACGCGTTTTCGCACAAATCCGAGCGCGGGTGCTAAAAAGAGCAGCATCGGCATGCTTAGCACGTTGTTTGGTAGAAATCCACGTGGGCGTTTCTGCGAAAAGCACCCATTTGCATGCACATCTTGTGGTTTTGCAGAAAACTTCAATCTCGCCTACCAAAAGATGCATGTGAATGCTTAAAAACGCGTTTTCGCACGAATCCGTGCGCGGGTGCTAAAAAGAGCAGCATCGGCATGCTTAGCACGTTGTTTGGTAGAAATCCACGTGCGCGTTCTGCGAAAAGCACCATTTGCATGCACATCTTGTGGTTTTGCAGAAAACTTCAATCTCGTCTACCAAAAGATGCATGTGCATGCTTAAAACGCGTTTTTCGCACGAATCCGTGCGCGGGTGCTAAAAAGAGCAGCATCGGCATGCTTAAACACGTTTGTTTGGTAGAAATCCACGTGCGCGTTCTGCGAAAAGCACCATTTGCATGCACATCTTGTGGTTTTGCAGAAAACTTCAATCTCGTCTACCAAAAGATGCATGTGCATGCTTAAAACGCGTTTTCGCACGAATCCGTGCGTGGGGTGCTAAAAAGAGCAGCATCGGCATGCTTAGCACTTTGTTTGGTAGAAATCCACGTGCGCGTTCTGCGAAAAGCACCATTTGCATGCACATCTTGTGGTTTTGCAGAAAACTTCAATCTCGTCTACCAAAAGATGCATGTGCATGCTTAAAACGCGTTTTCGCCACAAATCCGTGAAGGGGTGCTAAAAAGAGCAGCATCGGCATGCTTAGCACGTTGTTTGGTAGAAATCCACGTGCGCGTTCGGCGAAAAGCACCATTTGCATGCACATCTTGTGGTTTTGCAGAAAACTTCAATCTCGTCTACCAAAAGATGCATGTGCATGCTTAAAACGCGTTTTCGCACGAATCCGTGCGCGGGTGCTAAAAAGAGCAGCATCGGCATGCTTAGCACGTTGTTTGGTAGAAATCCACGTGCGCGTTCTGCGAAAAAGCACCATTTGCATGCACATCTTGTGGTTTTGCAGAAAACTTCAATCTCGTCTACCAAAGATGCATGTGCATGCTTTAAAACGCGTTTTCGCACGAATCCGTGCGCGGGTGCTAAATAGAGCAACATCGGCATGCTTAGCACGTTGTTTGGTAGAAATCCACGTGCACGTTCTGCGAAAAGCACCATTTGCATGTACATCTTGTGGTTTTGCAGAAAACTTCAATCTCGTCTACCAAAAGATGCATGTGCATGCTTAAAACGCGTTTTCGCACTAATCCGTGCGCGGGTGCTAAAAAGAGCAGCATCGGCATGCTTAGCACGTTGTTTGGTAGAAATCCACGTGCGCGTTCTGCGAAAAGCACCATTTGCATGCACATCTTGTGGTTTTGCAGAAAAACTTCAATCTCGTCTACCAAAAGATGCATGTGCATGCTTTAAAACGCGTTTTCGAACGAATCCGTGCGCGGGTGCTAAAAAGAGCAGCATCGGCATGCTTAGCACGTTGTTTGGTAGAAATCCACGTGCGCATTCTGCGAAAAGCACCATTTGCATGCACATCTTGTGGTTTTGTAGAAAACTTCAATCCTCGTCTACCAAAAGATGCATGTGCATGCTTAAAACGCGTTTTCGCACAAATCCGTGCGCGGGTGCTAAAAAGAGCAGCATCGGCATGCTTAGCACGTTGTTTGGTAGAAATCCACGTGCGCGTTCTGCGAAAAGCACCATTTGCATGCACATCTTGTGGTTTTGCAGAAAACTTCAATCTCGTCTACCAAAAGATGCATGTGCATGCTTAAAACGCGTTTTCGCACGAATCCATGCGCGGGTGCTAAAAAGAGCAGCATCGGCATGCTTAGCACGTTGTTTGGGAGAAATCCACGTGGGCATTCTGCGAAAAGCACCATTTGCATGCACATCTTGTGGTTTTGCAGAAAACTTCAATCTCGTCTACCAAAAGATGCATGTGCATGCTTAAAACGCGTTTTCGCACGAATCCGTGCGCGGGTGCTAAAAAGAGCAGCATCGGCATGCTTAGCACGTTGTTTGGTAGAAATCCACGTGCGCGTTCTGCGAAAAGCACCATTTGCATGCACATCTTGTGGTTTTGCAGAAAACTTCATCCGCGTCTACCAAAAGATGCATGTGCATGCTTAAAACGCGTTTTCGCACGAATCCGTGCGCGGGTGCTAAAAAGAGCAGCATCGGCATGCTTAGCACGTTGTTTGGTAGAAATCCACGTGCGCGTTCTGCGAAAAGCACCATTTGCATGCACATCTTGTGGTTTTGCAGAAAACTTCAATCTCGTCTACCAAAAGATGCATGTGCATGCTTAAAACGCGTTTTCGCACGAATCCGTGCGCGGGTGCTAAAAAGAGCAGCATCGGAATGCCTAGCACGTTGTTTGGTAGATATCCACGTGCGCGTTCTCCGAAAAGCACCATTCGCATGCACATCTTGTGGTTTTGCAGAAAACTTCAATCTCGTCTACCAAAAGATACATGCGCATGCTTAAAACGCGTTTTCGCACGAATCCGTGCGCGGGTGCTAAAAAGAGCAGCATCGGCATGCTTAGCACGTTGTTTGGTAGAAATCCACGTGCGCGTTCTGCGAAAAGCACCATTTGCATGCACATCTTGTGGTTTTGCAGAAAACTTCAATCTTGTCTACCAAAAGATGCATGTGCATGCTTAAAACGCGTTTTCGCACAAATCCGTGCGCGGGTGCTAAAAAGAGCAGCATCGGCATGCTTAGCACGTTGTTTGGTAGAAATCCACGTGGGCGTTCTGCGAAAAGCACCATTTGCATGCACATCTTGTGGTTTTGCAGAAAACTTCAATCTCGTCTACCAAAAGATGCATGTGAATGCTTAAAACGCGTTTTCGCACGAATCCGTGCGCGGGTGCTAAAAAGAGCAGCATCGGCATGCTTAGCACGTTGTTTGGTAGAAATCCACGTGCGCGTTCTGCGAAAAGCACCATTTGCATGCACATCTTGTGGTTTTGCAGAAAACTTCAATCTCGTCTACCAAAAGATGCATGTGCATGCTTAAAACGCGTTTTCGCACGAATCCGTGCGCGGGTGCTAAAAAGAGCAGCATCGGCATGCTTAGCACGTTGTTTGGTAGAAATCCACGTGCGCGTTCTGCGAAAAGCACCATTTGCATGCACATCTTGTGGTTTTGCAGAAAACTTCATCCGCGTCTACCAAAAGATGCATGTGCATGCTTAAAACGCGTTTTCGCACGAATCCGTGCGCGGGTGCTAAAAAGAGCAGCATCGGAATGCCTAGCACGTTGTTGGTAGAAATCCACGTGCGCGTTCTCCGAAAAGCACCATTTGCATGCACATCTTGTGGTTTTGCAGAAAACTTCAATCTCGTCTACCAAAAGATGCATGTGCATGCTTAAAAACGCGTTTTCGCACGAATCCGTGCGCGGGTGCTAAAAAGAGCAGCATCGGCATGCTTAGCACGTTGTTTGGTAGAAATCCACGTGCGCGTTCTGCGAAAAGCACCATTTGCATGCACATCTTGTGGTTTTGCAGAAAACTTCAATCTTGTCTACCAAAAGATGCATGTGCATGCTTAAAACGCGTTTTCGCACAAATCCGTGCGCGGGTGCTAAAAAGAGCAGCATCGGCATGCTTAGCACGTTGTTTGGTAGAAATCCACGTGCGCGTTCTGCGAAAAGCACCATTTGCATGCACATCTTGTGGTTTTGCAGAAAACTTCAATCTCGTCTACCAAAAGATGCATGTGCATGCTTAAAACGCGTTTTCGCACGAATCCGTGCGCGGGTGCTAAAAAGAGCAGCATCGGCATGCTTAGCACGTTGTTTGGTAGAAATCCATGTGCGCGTTCTGCGAAAAAGCACCATTTGCATGCACATCTTGTGGTTTTGCAGAAAACTTCAATCTTGTCTACCAAAAGATGCATGTGCAAGCTTAAAACGCGTTTTCGCACGAATCCGTGCGCGGGTGCTAAAAACAGCAGCATCGGCATGCTTAGCACGTTGTTTGGTAGAAATCCACGTGCGCGTTCTAAAAGCACCATTTGCATGCACATCTTGTGGTTTTGCAGAAAACTTCAATCTCGTCTACCAAAAGAAGCATGTGCATGCTTAAAACGCGTTTTTCGCACGAATCCGTGCGCGGGTGCTAAAAAGAGCAGCATCGGCATGCTTAGCACGTTGTTTGGTAGAAATCCACGTGGCGTTCTGCGAAAAGCACCATTTGCATGCACATCTGTGGTTTTGCAGAAAACTTCAATCTCGTCTACCAAAAGATGCATGTGCAAGCTTAAAACGCGTTTTCGCACGATCGTGCGCGGGTGTTAAAAAGAGCAGCATCGGCATGCTTAGCACGTTGTTTGGTAGAAATCCACGTGCCCGTTCAGCGAAAAGCACAATTTGCATGCACATCTTGTGGTTTTGCAGAAAACTTCAATCTCGTCTACAAAAGATTCATGTGCATGCTTAAAACGCGTTTTCGCACGAATCCGTGCGCGGGTGCTAAAAAGAGCAGCATCGGCATGCTTAACACGTTGTTTGGTAGAAATCACGTGCGCGTTCTGCGAAAAGCACCATTTGCATGCACATCTTGTGGTTTTGCAGGAAAACTTCAATCTCGTCTACCAAAAGATGCATGTGCATGCTTAAAACGCGTTTTCGCACGAATCCGTGCGTGGGTGCTAAAAAGAGCAGCATCGGCATGCTTAGCACTTTGTTTGGTAGAAATCCACGTGCGCGTTCTGCGAAAAGCACCATTTGCATGCACATCTTGTGGTTTTGCAGAAAACTTCAATCTCGTCTACCAAAAGATGCATGTGCATGCTTAAAACGCGTTTTCGCACAAATCCGTGAAGGGGTGCTAAAAAGAGCAGCATCGGCATGCTTAGCACGTTGTTTGGTAGAAATCCACGGGCGCGTTCGGCGAAAGCACCATTTGCATGCACATCTTGTGGTTTTGCAGAAAACTTCAATCTCGTCTACCAAAAGATGCATGTGCATGCTTAAAACGCGTTTTTCGCACGAATCCGTGCGCGGGTGCTAAAAAGAGCAGCATCGGCATGCTTAGCACGTTGTTTGGTAGAAATCCACGTGCGCGTTCTGCGAAAAGCACCATTTGCATGCACATCTTGTGGTTTTGCAGAAAACTTCAATCTCGTCTACCAAAAGATGCATGTGCATGCTTAAAACGCGTTTTCGCACGAATCCGTGCGCGGGTGCTAAATAGAGCAACATCGGCATGCTTAGCACGTTGTTTGGTAGAAATCCACGTGCACGTTCTGCGAAAAGCACCATTTGCATGTACATCTTGTGGTTTTGCAGAAAACTTCAATCTCGTCTACCAAAGATGCATGTGCATGCTTAAAACGCGTTTTCGCACTAATCCGTGCGCGGGTGCTAAAAAGAGCAGCATCGGCATGCTTAGCACGTTGTTTGGTAGAAATCCACGTGCGCGTTCTGCGAAAAGCACCATTTGCATGCACATCTTGTGGTTTTGCAGAAAACTTCAATCTCGTCTACCAAAAGATGCATGTGCATGCTTAAAACGCGTTTTCGAACGAATCCGTGCGCGGGTGCTAAAAAGAGCAGCATCGGCATGCTTAGCACGTTGTTTGGTAGAAATCCACGTGCGCATTCTGCGAAAAGCACCATTTGCATGCACATCTTGTGGTTTTGTAGAAAACTTCAATCTCGTCTACCAAAAGATGCATGTGCATGCTTAAAACGCGTTTTCGCACAAATCCGTGCGCGGGTGCTAAAAAGAGCAGCATCGGCATGCTTAGCACGTTGTTTGGTAGAAATCCACGTGCGCGTTCTGCGAAAAGCACCATTTGCATGCACATCTTGTGGTTTTGCAGAAACTTCAATCTCGTCTACAAAAGATGCATGTGCATGCTTAAAACGCGTTTTCGCACGAATCCATGCGCGGGTGCTAAAAAGAGCAGCATCGGCATGCTTAGCACGTTGTTTGGGAGAAATCCACGTGGGCATTCTGCGAAAAGCACCATTTGCATGCACATCTTGTGTTTTGCAGAAAACTTCAATCTCGTCTACCAAAAGATGCATGTGCATGCTTAAAACGCGTTTTCGCACGAATCCGTGCGCGGGTGCTAAAAAGAGCAGCATCGGCATGCTTAGCACGTTGTTTGGTAGAAATCCACGTGCGCGTTCTGCGAAAAGCACCATTTGCATGCACATCTTGTGGTTTTGCAGAAAACTTCATCCGCGTCTACCAAAAGATGCATGTGCATGCTTAAAACGCGTTTTCGCACGAATCCGTGCGCGGGTGCTAAAAAGAGCAGCATCGGCATGCTTAGCACGTTGTTTGGTAGAAATCCACGTGCGCGTTCTGCGAAAAGCACCATTTGCATGCACATCTTGTGGTTTTGCAGAAAACTTCAATCTCGTCTACCAAAAGATGCATGTGCATGCTTAAAACGCGTTTTCGCACGAATCCGTGCGCGGGTGCTAAAAAGAGCAGCATCGGAATGCCTAGCACGTTGTTTGGTAGATATCCACGTGCGCGTTCTCCGAAAAGCACCATTCGCATGCACATCTTGTGGTTTTGCAGAAAACTTCAATCTCGTCTACCAAAAGATACATGCGCATGCTTAAAACGCGTTTTCGCACGAATCCGTGCGCGGGTGCTAAAAAGAGCAGCATCGGCATGCTTAGCACGTTGTTTGGTAGAAATCCACGTGCGCGTTCTGCGAAAAGCACCATTTGCATGCACATCTTGTGGTTTTGCAGAAAACTTCAATCTTGTCTACCAAAAGATGCATGTGCATGCTTAAAACGCGTTTTCGCACAAAATCCGTGCGCGGGTGCTAAAAAGAGCAGCATCGGCATGCTTAGCACGTGTTTGGTAGAAATCCACGTGGGCGTTCTGCGAAAAGCACCATTTGCATGCACATCTTGTGGTTTTGCAGAAAACTTCAATCTCGTCTACCAAAAGATGCATGTGAATGCTTAAAACGCGTTTTCGCACGAATCCGTGCGCGGGTGCTAAAAAGAGCAGCATCGGCATGCTTAGCACGTTGTTTGGTAGAAATCCACGTGCGCGTTCTGCGAAAAGCACCATTTGCATGCACATCTTGTGGTTTTGCAGAAAACTTCAATCTCGTCTACCAAAAGATGCATGTGCATGCTTAAAACGCGTTTTCGCACGAATCCGTGCGCGGGTGCTAAAAAGAGCAGCATCGGCATGCTTAGCACGTTGTTTGGTAGAAATCCACGTGCGCGTTCTGCGAAAAGCACCATTTGCATGCACATCTTGTGGTTTTGCAGAAAACTTCATCCGCGTCTACCAAAAGATGC
This sequence comes from Dermacentor andersoni, assembly GCF_023375885.2. Taxonomy (NCBI): domain Eukaryota; kingdom Metazoa; phylum Arthropoda; class Arachnida; order Ixodida; family Ixodidae; genus Dermacentor; species Dermacentor andersoni. The sequence continues at coordinate 8,032 of NW_027314876.1, read as the reverse complement.
ATGTGCATGCTTAAAACGCGTTTTCGCACGAATCCGTGCGCGGGTGCTAAAAAGAGCAGCATCGGAATGCCTAGCACGTTGTTTGGTAGAAATCCACGTGCGCGTTCTCCGAAAAGCACCATTTGCATGCACATCTTGTGGTTTGCAGAAAACTTCAATCTCGTCTACCAAAAGATGCATGTGCATGCTTAAAACGCGTTTTCGCACGAATCCGTGCGGGGGTGCTAAAAAGAGCAGCATCGGCATGCTTAGCACGTTGTTTGGTAGAAATCCACGTGCGCGTTCTGCGAAAAGCACCATTTGCATGCACATCTTGTGGTTTTGCAGAAAACTTCAATCTTGTCTACCAAAAGATGCATGTGCATGCTTAAAACGCGTTTTCGCACAAATCCGTGCGCGGGTGCTAAAAGAGCAGCATCGGCATGCTTAGCACGTTGTTTGGTAGAAATCCACGTGCGCGTTCTGCGAAAAGCACCATTTGCATGCACATCTTGTGGTTTTGCAGAAAACTTCAATCTCGTCTACCAAAAGATGCATGTGCATGCTTAAAACGCGTTTTCGCACGAATCCGTGCGCGGGTGCTAAAAAGAGCAGCATCGGCATGCTTAGCACGTTGTTTGGTAGAAATCCATGTGCGCGTTCTGCGAAAAGCACCATTTGCATGCACATCTTGTGGTTTTTGCAGAAAACTTCAATCTTGTCTACCAAAAGATGCATGTGCAAGCTTAAAACGCGTTTTCGCACGAATCCGTGCGCGGGGTGCTAAAACAGCAGCATCGGCATGCTTAGCACGTTGTTTGGTAGAAATCCACGTGCGCGTTCTGCGAAAAGCACCATTTGCATGCACATCTTGCGATTTTGCAGAAACTTCAATCTCGTCTACCAAAAGATGCATGTGCATGCTTAAAACGCGTTTTCGCACGAATCCGTGCGCGGGTGCTAAAAAGAGCAGCATCGGCATGCTTAGCACGTTGTTTGGTAGAAATCCACGTGCGCGTTCTGCGAAAAGCACCATTTGCATGCACATCTTGTGGTTTTGCAGAAAACTTCAATCTCGTCTACAAAAGATGCATGTGCATGCTTAAAACGCGTTTTCGCACGAATCCGTGCGCGGGGCTAAAAAGAGCAGCATCGGCATGCTTAGCACGTTGTTTGGTAGAAATGCACGTGCTCGTTCTGCGAAAAGCACCCTTTGCATGCACATCTTGTGGTTTTGCAGAAAACTTCAATCTCGTCTACCAAAAGATGCATGTGCATGCTTAAAACCGCGTTTTCGCACAAATCCGTGCGGGGTGCTAAAAAGAGCAGCATCGGCATGCTTAGCACGTTGTTGGTAGAAATCCACGTGCGCGTTCTGCGAAAAGCACCATTTGCATGCACATCTTGTGGTTTTGCAGAAAACTTCAATCTCGTCTACCAAAAGATGCATGTGCATGCTTAAAACGCGTTTTCGCACAAATCCGTGGCGCGGTGCTAAAAAGAGCAGCATCGGCATGCTTAGCACGTCGTTTGGTAGAAATCCACGTGCGCGTTCGGCGAAAAGCACCATTTGCATGCATCATCTTGTGGTTTTGCAGAAAACTTCAATCTCGTCTACCAAAAAGATGCATGTTGCATGCTTAAAACGCGTTTTCGCACGAATCCGTGCGCGGGTGCTAAAAAGAGCAGCATCGGCATGCTTAGCACGTTGTTTGGTGGAAATCCACGTGCCGCGTTCTGCGAAAAGCACCATTTGCATGCACATCTTGTGGTTTTTGCAGAAAACTTCAATCTCGTCTACCAAAAGATGCATGTGCATGCTTAAAACGCGTTTTCGCACGAATCCGTGCGCGGGTGCTAAAAAGAGCAACATCGGCATGCTTAGCACGTTGTTTGGTAGAAATCCACGTGCACGTTCTGCGAAAAGCACCATTTGCATGCACATCTTGTGGTTTTGCAGAAAACTTCAATCTCGTCTACCAAAAGATGCATGTGCATGCTTAAAACGCGTTTCGCACGAATCCGTGCGCGGTGCTAAAAAGAGCAGCATCGGCATGCTTAGCACGTTGTTTGGTAGAAATCCACGTGCGCGTTCTGCGAAAAGCACATTTGCATGCCATCTTGTGGTTTTGCAGAAAACTTCAATCTCGTCTACCAAAAGATGCATGTGCATGCTTAAAACGCGTTTTCGAACGAATCCGTGCGCGGGTGCTAAAAAGAGCAGCATCGGCATGCTTAGCACGTGTTTGGTAGAAATCCACGTGCGCATTCTGCGAAAAGCACCATTTGCATGCACATCTTGTGGTTTTGCAGAAAACTTCAATCTCGTGGTACCAAAAGATGCATGTGCATGCTTAAAACGCGTTTTCGCACAAATCCGTGCGCGGGTGCTAAAAAGAGCAGCATCGGCATGCTTAGCACGTTCTTTGGTAGAAATCCACGTGCGCGTTCTGCGAAAGCACCATTTGCATGCACATCTTGTGGTTTTGCAGAAAACTTCAATCTCGTCTACCAAAAGATGCATGTGCATGCTTAAAACGCGTTTTCGCACGAATCCGTGCGCGGGTGCTAAAAAGAGCAGCATCGGCATGCTTAGCACGTTGTTTGGGAGAAATCCACGTGGGCATTCTGCGAAAAGCACCATTTGCATGCACATCTTGTGGTTTTGCAGAAAACTTCAATCTCGTCTACCAAAACATGCATGTGCATGCTTAAAACGCGTTTTCGCACGAATCCGTGCGCGGTGCTAAAAAGAGCAGCATCGGCATGCTTAGCACGTTGTTTGGTAGAAATCCACGTGCGCGTTCTGCGAAAAGCACCATTTGCATGCACATCTTGTGGTTTTGCAGAAAACTTCATCCGCGTCTACCAAAAGATGCATGTGCATGCTTAAAACGCGTTTTCGCACGAATCCGTGCGCGGGTGCTAAAAAGAGCAGCATCGGCATGCTTAGCACGTTGTTTGGTAGAAATCCACGTGCGCGTTCTGCGAAAGCGCCATTTGCTGCACATCTTGTGGTTTTGCAGAAAACTTCAATCTCGTCTAACAAAAGATGCATGTGCATGCTTAAAACGAGTTTTCGCACGAATCCGTGCGCGGGTGCTAAAAAGAGCAGCATCGGCATGCTTAGCACGTTGTTTGGTAGAAATCCACGTGGGCGTTCTGCGAAAAGCACCATTTGCATGCACATCTTGTGGTTTTGCAGAAAACTTCAATCTCGTCTACCAAAAGATGCATGTGCATGCTTAAAACGCGTTTTCGCACGAATCCGTGCGCGGTGCTAAAAAGAGCAGCATCGGCATGCTTAGCACGTTGTTTGGTAGAAATCCACGCGCGCGTTCTGCGAAAAGCACCATTTGCATGCACATCTTGTGGTTTTGCAGAAAACTTCAATCTCGTCTACCAAAAGATGCATGTGCATGCTTAAAACGCGTTTTCGCACGAATCCGTGCGCGGGATCTGTCTCGCGTGTGTGTTGTTTGGTAGAAATCCACGTGCGCGTTCTGCGAAAAGCACCATTTGCATGCACATCTTGTGGTTTTGCAGAAAATTCAATCTCGTCTACCAAAAGATGCATGTGCATGCTTAAAACGCGTTTTCGCACGAATCCGTGCGCGGGTGCTAAAAAGAGCAGCATCGGCATGCTTAGCACGTTGTTTGGTAGAAATCCACGTGCGCGTTCTGCGAAAAGCACCATTTGCATGCACATCTTGTGATTTTGCAGAAAACTTCAATCTCGTCTACCAAAAGATGCACGTGCATGCTTAAAACGCGTTTTCGCACGATCCGTGCGCGGGTGCTAAAAAGAGCAGCATCGGCATGCTTAGCACGTTGTTTTGGTAGAAATCCTCGTGCGCGTTCTGCGAAAAGCACCATTTGCATGCACATCTTGTGGTTATGCAGAAAACTTCAATCTCGTCTACCAAAAGATGCATGTGCATGCTTAAAACGCGTTTCGCACGAATCCGTGCGCGGGTGCTAAAAAGAGCAGCATCGGCATGCTTAGCACGTTGTTTGGTAGAAATCCACGTGGGCGTTCTGCGAAAAGGCACCATTTGCATGCACATCTTGTGGTTTTGCAGAAAACTTCAATCTCGTCTACCAAAAGATGCATGTGCATGCTTAAAACGCGTTTTCGCACGAATCCGTGCGCCGGGTGCTAAAAGAGCAGCATCGGCATGCTTTGCACGTTGTTTGGTAGAAATCCACGTGCGCGTTCAGCGAAAAGCACCATTTGCATGCACATCTTGTAGTTTTTGCAGAAAACTTCAATCTCGTCTACCAAAAGATGCATGTGCATGCTTAAAACGCGTTTTCGCACGAATCCGTGCGCGGGTGCTAAAAAGAGCAGCATCGGCATGCTTAGCACGTTGTTTGGTAGAATCCACGTGCGCGTTCTGCGAAAAGCACCATTTGCATGCACATCTTGTGGTTTTGCAGAAAACTTCATCCGCGTCTACCAAAAGATGCATGTGCATGCTTAAAACGCGTTTTCGCACGAATCCGTGCGCGGGTGCTAAAAAGAGCAGCATCGGCATGCTTAGCACGTTGTTTGGTAGAAATCCACGTGCGCGTTCTGCGAAAAGCACCATTTGCATGCACATCTTGTGGTTTTGCAGAAAACTTCAATCTCGTCTACCAAAGATGCATGTGCATGCTTAAAACGCGTTTTCGCACGAATCCGTGCGCGGGTGCTAAAAAGAGCAGCATCGGCATGCTTAGCACGTTGTTTGGTAGAAATGCACGTGCTCGTTCTGCGAAAGCACCCTTTGCATGCACATCTTGTGGTTTTGCAGAAAACTTCAATCTCGTCTACCAAAAGATGCATGTGCATGCTTAAAACGCGTTTTCGCACAAATCCGTGCGCGGGTGCTAAAAAGAGCAGCATCGGCATGCTTAGCACGTTGTTTGGTAGAAATCCACGTGCGCGTTCTGCGAAAAGCACCATTTGCATGCACATCTTGTGGTTTTGCAGAAAACTTCAATCTCGTCTACCAAAAGATGCATGTGCATGCTTAAAACGCGTTTTCGCACAAATCCGTGCGCGGGTGCTAAAAAGAGCAGCATCGGCATGCTTAGCACGCTCGTTTGGTAGAAATCCACGTGCGCGTTCGGCGAAAAGCACCATTTGCATGCACATCTTGTGGTTTTGCAGAAAACTTCAATCTCGTCTACCAAAAGATGCATGTGCATGCTTAAAACGCGTTTTCGCACGAATCCGTGCGCGGGTGCTAAAAAGAGCAGCATCGGCATGCTTAGCACGTTGTTTGGTGGAAATCCACGTGCGCGTTCTGCGAAAAGCACCATTTGCATGCACATCTTGTGTTTTGCAGAAAACTTCAATCTCGTCTACAAAGATGCATGTGCATGCTTAAAACGCGTTTTCGCACGAATCCGTGCGCGGGTGCTAAAAGAGCAACATCGGCATGCTTAGCACGTTGTTTGGTAGAAATCCACGTGCACGTTCTGCGAAAAGCACCATTTGCATGCACATCTTGTGGTTTTGCAGAAAACTTCAATCTCGTCTACCAAAGATGCATGTGCATGCTTAAAACGCGTTTTCGCACGAATCCGTGCGCGGGTGCTAAAAAGAGCAGCATCGGCATGCTTAGCACGTTGTTTGGTAGAAATCCACGTGCGCGTTCTGCGAAAAAGCACCATTTGCATGCACATCTTGTGGTTTTGCAGAAAACTTCAATCTCGTCTACCAAAAGATGCATGTGCATGCTTAAAACGCGTTTTCGAACGAATCCGTGCGCGGGTGCTAAAAAGAGCAGCATCGGCATGCTTAGCACGTTGTTTGGTAGAAATCCACGTGCGCATTCTGCGAAAAGCACCATTTGCATGCACATCTTGTGGTTTTGCAGAAAACTTCAATCTCGTGTACCAAAAGATGCATGTGCATGCTTAAAACGCGTTTTCGCACAAATCCGTGCGCGGGTGCTAAAAAGAGCAGCATCGGCATGCTTAGCACGTTCTTTGGTAGAAATCCACGTGCGCGTTCTGCGAAAAGCACCATTTGCATGCACATCTTGTGGTTTTGCAGAAAAACTTCAATCTCGTCTACCAAAAGATGCATGTGCATGCTTAAAACGCGTTTTCGCACGAATCCGTGCGCGGGTGCTAAAAAGAGCAGCATCGGCATGCTTAGCACGTTGTTTTGGGAGAAAATCCAGTGGGCATTCTGCGAAAAGCACCATTTGCATGCACATCTTGTGGTTTTGCAGAAAACTTCAATCTCGTCTACCAAAACATGCATGTGCATGCTTAAAAACGCGTTTTCGCACGAATCGTGCGCGGGTGCTAAAAAGAGCAGCATCGGCATGCTTAGCACGTTGTTTGGTAGAAATCCACGTGCGCGTTCTGCGAAAAGCACCATTTGCATGCACATCTTGTGGTTTGCAGAAAACTTCATCCGCGTCTACCAAAAGATGCATGTGCATGCTTAAAAACGCGTTTTCGCACGAATCGTGCGCGGGTGCTAAAAAGAGCAGCATCGGCATGCTTAGCACGTTGTTTGGTAGAAATCCACGTGCGCGTTCTGCGAAAAGCGCCATTTGCATGCACATCTTGTGGTTTTGCAGAAACTTCAATCTCGTCTACAAAAGATGCATGTGCATGCTTAAAACGCGTTTTCGCACGAATCCGTGCGCGGGTGCTAAAAGAGCAGCATCGGCATGCTTAGCACGTTGTTTGGTAGAAATCCACGTGGGCGTTCTGCGAAAAGCACCATTGCATGCACATCTTGTGGTTTTGCAGAAAACTTCAATCTCGTCTACCAAAAGATGCATGTGCATGCTTAAAACGCGTTTTCGCACGATCCGTGCGCGGGTGCTAAAAAGAGCAGCATCGGCATGCTTAGCACGTTGTTGGTAGAAATCCACGCGCGCGTTCTGCGAAAAGCACCATTTGCATGCACATCTTGTGGTTTTGCAGAAAACTTCAATCTCGTCTACCAAAAGATGCATGTGCATGCTTAAAACGCGTTTTCGCTACGAATCCGTGCGCGGGTGCTAAAAAGAGCAGCATCGGCATGCTTAGCACGTTTGTTTGGTAGAAATCCACGTGCGCGTTCTGCGAAAAGCACCATTTGCATGCACATCTTGTGGTTTTGCAGAAAAATTCAATCTCGTCTACCAAAAGATGCATGTGCATGCTTAAAACGCGTTTCGCACGAATCCGTGCGCGGGTGCTAAAAAGAGCAGCATCGGCATGCTTAGCACGTTGTTTGGTAGAAATCCACGTGCGCGTTCTGCGAAAAGCACCATTTGCATGCACATCTTGTGATTTTGCAGAAAACTTCAATCTCGTCTACCAAAAGATGCACGTGCATGCTTAAAACGCGTTTTCGCACGAATCCGTGCGCGGGTGCTAAAAAGAGCAGCATCGGCATGCTTAGCACGTTGTTGGTAGAAATCCACGTGCGCGTTCTGCGAAAAGCACCATTTGCATGCACATCTTGTGGTTTTGCAGAAAACTTCAATCTCGTCTACCAAAAGATGCATGTGCATGCTTAAAACGCGTTTTCGCACGAATCCGTGCGCGGGTGCTAAAAAGAGCAGCATCGGCATGCTTAGCACGTTGTTTGTAGAAATCCACGTGGGCGTTCTGCGAAAAGCACCATTTGCATGCACATCTTGTGGTTTTGCAGAAAACTTCAATCTCGTCTACCAAAAGATGCATGTGCATGCTTAAAACGCGTTTTCGCACGAATCCGTGCGCGGGTGCTAAAAAGAGCAGCATCGGCATGCTTAGCACGTTGTTTGGTAGAAATCCACGTGCGCGTTCAGCGAAAAGCACCATTTGCATGCACATCTTGTAGTTTTGCAGAAAACTTCAATCTCGTCTACCAAAAGATGCCTGTGCATGCTTAAAACGCGTTTTAGCACGAATCCGTGCGCGGGTGCTAAAAGAGCAGCATCGGCATGCTTAGCACGTTGTTTGGTAGAAATCCACGTGGGCGTTCTGCGAAAAGCACATTTGCATGCACATCTTGTGGTTTTGCAGAAACTCAATCTCGTCTACCAAAAGATGCATATCTGTCTCGCGTGTG